>NC_143586.1:45378557-45535404 GCF_048544385.1 Mastigoproctus giganteus | reverse complement strand
ATTGCGTTTACGTGTACAAACTGAAATGACAAGTTAACGTAATAGTATTATGTACTGTATATCAGCAAAATAAGTCCTGAATATTTTGTTGTTCCTCCTCAGCTTTGTTATATTTTAGAATTTTTCAGCTTTCTGGTTATTCCAGAGCTAGTTGAATACCATTAGTCTATCAACCTACATTTTAATGGCAATTGTGAATGTTGTGCTCAGAGATGCAATAAGAAATTTCGGAAATAATTTTCTAATTTGTTATTGGCATTTTAAGCACCGAAAGAAATTACCAACGTCACTAAGTTTCTTCCAGTATTGCAACTGCCACCCCATGCATGCTAAAGTTTCCAATAACTTTTGTTGTTTAAGGTGTTGGTAAAAGAAATCATTGAGAAAACTCACCTTAAACTCCTCTTCTACCAGACAGAACTGTCTGTAAGAAGAATGCAGTGTGTGTCCCTGCACGGATATATAAAGAGCACTGCAATAATGATATGTCATTGTTTGTGCAATACCATTCTTCACTTCTTTCTAAGCTGGTTAAAAGAAGCCTTAAAAAGTTATCATTGGTAACAATGATGATTAATTTCAATAATTCGGGTTATCTATTATACAGAGACTGCAAGGTTTCATTTGTAGAAGCTCTTGTGAGGTATGTAGTTTTTTCTCTTTACCATGTGGTCGTGGAAAGTCATAAAAATGAGCCCAACAGATTGCATTTATGCATTCTCTGTGTAGAGTGAGCGCACGTTCCTACAGTACAGGGAAAAAAAAAGTTGCATGGATACTGTACCATTCTTTTGAAACGAGAGGAAATTATATTATATTTCTTTCTTTTAAGTTTTTCTGATAAAATTCTTTTTAAGTTCAGCAAACTTAATAAAGTTCAGCGAACAAGGAGTATCGCGAAAATTTTTTTTCATAATACTTAAGGTCAATATGTAGCTTCCATGAGCTCTTGGTATTTCTAAGTAGAGTCACGCTATAAGCATAATTTGTATTCTTTGTACTTGCAGAATTTAAAGTGTGGTTTTAATACTTCGTTCACAACAGCTTTTGTAACAAGACAAATGGCATCTTTAAAACTGATTTCCTCTGTCTGAGGTATACTTTCAAAAACCAATCAGCATTTTACAAAAATTAAATTAGGTGTCTTGAAAGATTCATTTCAGTGTTGTTTTGTATATTTAAAATAATAATAATTGAATGTATGAAGTAAATAACAGTTTATAAAATGTTATATATATTATAAATAATTTTACCCAGTAATGGGCAGAAATACTGGGCATATTTTTAGAAATAGGGCACATGCCCATTTTAAAAGTTTCTCTTGTTTAATGCTTTTAAAATTGGAAAATGGAAGAAACAACAGATTCATATATTTTATGTCTATAATGTTATTTTTTAATTTTCAGCAGAATTAATTTTTTTTTTATATTACTATTAAAGGGAATAAAACCACAGCTTTTTAAAATATTAAACATATATTACGATAGACTTTCAGAATAACGGCACCTTCAGGGATTCAAGGTGCCTTTATTTTGATTTTTCCATTATCTAGACAGTTTTATTTTTAATATGGTTAATGCAGAAATAATGATACTAAATAAGCAACAGAGATTAAGAATGCAATTTTATTAACTGCACATAAAAATACATATACAGTACATGTTGATGATCCAATGTTATATTCTGCCATTAATACACTCCCGCTTACGCCCCATTCTATTTTCTTCATTATATCAAGTTTAGTCTGCGCGGATAGCACAATGGTATCGTCACTGTGCTCTCACACTGCGTGAAAAAGGCCCGGGTTCGAAAATCCCGTGGATGACGCAAGGAACTTTTATGGACTTTTCATTCCACGGCTGAGTTTGTCAGTCTCAGGCGTAGAAAACCCCCAGAAACTGGGGGTTTTCGTCCAGCAAAACAGGAAAATCGTCCAGAGAACACACGCAAGTTACAGACACAATCCACATGGGTATGAATTAACTTTCTGAGTTACCCTAATGCAGTGTTTCTCAAACTGTGTTCTGTGAGATGTGAACAAGTGTTCCACAAAAAATAGTAATTAATAATTAAAAAAATAAAATAAAATTTGCGTATTTGTAGCATGCCCAAATTTGTATCATTATAATATTTAACAAAATTTTTCAGTTATTAATATACTGGCATAAACTAATAATCAAATAAACCGCAGAATGCTTTATGTTGGCGGGCCCTGCAATGAGAAGTATGCGTAGAGGTAATGACACTTACGAAAAATTAGCAATGTGGTGACTAGTATGCCATTCATATGCAATTTAGCCTGGAGTACACAGATTTAAGGAGAGGAGGAAGCGAACCGATATCATAACTAAACTCACTTCCTTGTATAAATTTTTTTGATAATTATTAGTATTTCGAAATATTATTAAAATATATGATCATGGATTGGTGGTCGAAAAATGAAAATTTAAAACGAGAAGCAAAGTACTTCTAGTAGTGCAACTGTAGTCGATGAAAACGAACACAATGTTGTCACACTTCAAAGTGAGAATAAACAATCACAGCCTGTTGTTCCCGAAAAATCCAAAGTGAAAAAATAGGAACCAACTAATAAAAGACCAAAACGAAAGTATGATGACAGTTATTTTAATTTCGGCTTTACATGTGTTGGAAATAAAGATGCTCCTGATGCACAGTGCATCATATGTAATAAAATATTAGCAAACAGTTCTTTGGATCCCGCTAAACTTGTTTTGTAAGTGTTCTGTTAATATGTTGTGAGATGAAAAGCGTTCCGTGACTAAAAAAGTTTGGGAAAAGCTGCCCTAATGCTTTAATGAGTTCTCATTTAACTGAGCTTTAATGTTGTTGTTCTTTTCTTCTCTGTATGAAGTTTATTAACTTTAGGAGTCATAGTGAGGGGGTTTTCATTTAAAATAAATGTAAAACAGCAGTATGATCCGTGATATCACTACAGAATTTATTTTCAAAATGTAAAATACAGTAATCAGATTACTTGCCATTTTCTTTTTGAATAATATTTTAGTATTACTAATTATTACTAATAATACTGCAGTTTATTATGATTAGTAAATAGTTATGTACTGTACTTCCATTTTCCAATTTTTATCTATTCAAAAAATTTTATTTCAAATTTGGTGCACTGTGAATCGCACTGTAATAACTGCTATCCCAAATTAACATTTCTTCATCGCGAATGAAGAAACGTTAATTTAACATTGGTGTTACAGATGACTTTGTTTAGGACTCAACCCAAACTGATCGTGATTTAAAGAGAATGAACCATTCCTAGAACTACCATTGGATTTTAGGTTGTTAGCTTATATGCATAACGTGCCTATTGTCTTCAGCATATCCATCTGTCAGTCCGTCCACGTGGAAAAAGTCCATTTCCAACAGACAAATTTTCATGAAACTTGATATATATAGAAACAGTAATTAAAGCCATGAAAATTTGATTAAAATCAATGACCAACAGAAACCATGCAATTATTCTTTTTTCCATCCTCAAGTAATGAGTCAACTTACATATACTGCTACATAAGGAAAATTATATATATAAATACCAAAATAACACGAATTATGGTTTTTAAAAGGAAAAAATTAATTGCATTTTAATGGGATTGGTGTTTCCGTGTCTTTGAATCACAAATTCGTTTATAATGCTGGAAAGTTGAATCCTCGTGTCAGGTGCAGTATTGTCTATTCTTATATTTAGTTTTTGTTGCAATATAATAGGAAAAGCCAGACTCAAACAAATAAGTTGTAGCAAAATCAAGTAGTACTCGAACTGCATGCTTAGCCACATTAGTGTACTGTTCTATTAAGTGCAGGAGGCCTCCATAGCCAAGTGGTCAGGAGTGGGAGTGCAGTAGCACATGCTCTTTCAGTAGAAAGGGGATTCGAGCCCTTGACTGCTAAATACAGTTGATCTGCCAACCTGCATTGGACCAGCATGGCAGATTGTGGTTCATTTCCCTCAATATAAATTGTTGAGGAAGCTTCCATCCTGCAGTGAGTTGATAATGGCTGCAGTTTACCTTTGGGTTATTTTTTTTTATTAAGTGCAATACAGTAACTTACTCGATAAGATGCTTCTGTTGCATTTTTGTTGTCTGTTTTAGCAAATTTAAGCATTGTAAGTTTAGAATTTTCCAGTGAGTCCCGACGTCTCTTAGATATAAGTTTATTTTTTGCCTTTGTATTCAGCATGATTGGTTTCCAAATGCCTAACGAAGTTTAGTGGGAGCCAAAGAACCATTTGTTAATATTTTATTACATAAGATGCACTGTGCATCAGGAGCATCTTTATTTCCAACAAATATAAAGCCATCATACTTTTGCTACAGATATGCAAAATTTATTTATTTAATTTTATTTTCTTTAATTATTAAATACGATTTTTCAAGGGACACTTGTTCACATCTCATGGGACACAGTTTGGGAAACGCTGCTGTAAAGCAATGCTAAACAGAAAAAAAAAAAAAAAAAAAGCCCTGGTGCATAGCACAGTTGGTAGAATTGCCATCCTCATAACACAGTGGTTTTCAACCTTTTTTTTAATAACGGCACCCCTAACTCATTTATTTTATTTTTCGGCACCCGTACTCAATTTTCTGCCTGTTAGATCCAATTCTCTCTCTCTGTGTATATATACAGGGTGGCCACTGAAAGACAATGATATAAAACAAAAATAACTTTTACAAACACGTTTTTTTAATTTTTTATTATTTTATTTAGAAATATAATTAATGGATTTTTTTTAGTATTATGTGTGAAAAACAACATCCCTCAAATGACCACCATTTTCCTGCTCACAAATACAGGCTCTTTCCACAGCATTTTCCATGACCGTACGCAAGGTTTCAGGTCGTAAACATCGGATTTTGGCTCGACTGTTCTCCTTAAGTTCTTGAATTGTTCGAGGTTTATTTACGTAAACCCATTCTTTCAAGTAGCCCCACAAAAAGAAGTCTGGAGCCGTCAAATCAGGTGAATGCGGAGGCCAAACAAATTCAGAATTTTTTGAAATTATTCGTTCACCGAAAATTTCTCGCAGGAGGTCCATCGTTGCCCTGGCAGTGTGCGCAGTAGCTCCATCCTATTGTAACCATACCTCCTGATTATCTTCGACAGCTGGGCATAAAAAATTTTCAAGCATTGTCCTATACAGGGCCCTGTTGATTCTTTCTGGCTGACCTTCCTCATTTTCAAAGAAATAGGGGCCGATAACTCTGTCAGCCATAACACCACACCAAACAGTGCATTTTTGGGGATGCAATTGATGCTGATGTAATTCCCTGGGATTCTCAGTACCCCAAAATCTGCAGTTTTGTTTGTTGATGTACCCATTTAAATGAAAATGGGCCTCATCACTCATTATCAAGTTGTTCAAAAAGTTGTTATCTCTGGCTAGGTGTTGAAATCGAATGGCGTATTGCAGGCGCTGCTGAGTATCTTGGGGTAGTAAAGCTTGGACCATTTGGATCATGTGTGAAAACATTTTTAAATCCAGTTTCAGAATCTTCTGAAGCGATGTTCTGGCGATGCCTAGTTGAGCAGAGCGACGTTGGGTAGAGGCAGATGGATCCTCAAGGACACTCTGCCGTACAGCTTCCACCACTGCATCAGTGCGCACAGTGCACTTAGGACCTCTTCCCGGAAGATCGCTGACTGATCCAGTTCTTTCAAACCGGGCGATTAGGTTCCGAATCATGTTATCGCTAGGAGATACTCTTACTTTAAAATGTTGCAGGTATTTTCTCCGAGTTTCAATAATTGATCTTTTACTGGAATAGAAAAACCCAATGAGTTTTACTCGTTGCTGGACATCATACGTAGCCATTTTAATCTCCAAGAGATCCTCTATAACCTGTAAAAAAAGAAAATAAAAAAGATTGAAAATGAACAAATTATGACTTTTTCAAACCCTTCAGTCTTTCGGTGACCGCCTTGTATATATATATATATATATATATATATATATATATATATATATATATATATGATAGTTATTACAATAATATAATTATAAAAATTACATTTCATAATACAAATTATATATATACAGCATATAATTTTATTCTTTATATAGGGGTACTAAGTAAACATTAATTATAGATCACAACAAAATTAAAAAATAATAATAATAAGTTTAAGTAACTTAAACCCAAATTATGTGGCACCCCCGGAATGTTGTTGCGGCACCTTAGGGTGCCGCAGCACCCCAGTTGGAAACCACTGTCATAATGGGTCGAATAGACCGGAGGAATTTATGGCCTTTTTCATAATGTGGCTGAGTTAGTTGGTCTCAGTGGAGGGTAGTATGGTTTTTTTCTCCAGGAAACTCAGGTTTTTTTTGTCCAGCAAACAGAAATCCGACCTCAGAACACAGACAATATACATGGGGCAACAAGGCCTTAGGCCCCGATACTCCTAAAACCCAACAACAACCACCAACCAACCAGGAAAAAATAACAATAATGTATTAAGAATAATCAAATATAGTGATTGCACTTTAAATATTTTATTAATGGGTGTTACCAGCATTCAGTTGATCTGCTGGTAACCAAATGAGGTGTAATTAATGCCCAGTTAGTGTCCGTATATTTCCACCCCCATCCATTCTGTTCCTAATGATTTGGCATATCTAATGAGTAGACATTATTATAATCATATAATAATTTCAATTTCATACTTTTTGTATATTAGATCAGCCTTTCTCTAACTTTTTAAACTGGAGGAACCCTTTAAATAATTTTTAGATCTCAGGAAACCCATGCATAAAAATTATATCTACAGCTCATGGTATGTTAGCATAATCAGTAAGTTGTAGTATATAATAATCCAATAATAATTGTCAGTGCTCTTTTGAGTAGAGAATGATATTTTTCTGTGGATCTGTTTATGTTGGCCAACTTATTAGCCTACTCTTTCTACAGTTCCCCTCCCCACGAAGATATCAACTGTAGTCCAAAAGTCAGTAGTGTAGATAGACGAAACTTCGGTTTTTGCCATTTTTTAATTTCCTACTTGATTTTTTTGCCTTATCCAAAAAGTCTTATCACAAATTGATACTATACAAGATGCTAATGAAGTAAAGTATGTGCAAGAGTAGTTTTCTTCCCTATTTAAAACTAAAAATGACTTTTTAGCCAACCTTTCTTGAAATAAAAAAAAACAGTTAGTTAAGCTTAGCTTGACCTTTCTTGAAATTAATCACTTTCTTTCCTTTTCATAAATTTTAAAAACTCATAAGGTAAACATAATAAATTTCTGTTAAATAACTGTCTTAAGCCAAAATGAGATTTAATTTTTCTTTAATTTAAATAAAGGTTGTAAATTGATTTTAATTAATGTAATTTACAATGTGAAAATTTATTGACAATGTTGAACAGCAAAGCTCCTAAAACTATAAGCCAAAGCAATATGAATAAATATAGCCTAAGACACAATTTTATATGAGACTGAAAAAACATTTTCTTATTGGGTGACAATGATCATGCTCAAATATAGGCTTAGCAGTTACAAAATTATTATACACATGTGTTGGTTTCTTGATCTCTTTTATACGCCTATATATGCATAAAAAGTTATTTTTAAAAATAAAAATAAAGAATGAAATTTACCTCTTTAATGTGAAACTTGTGCTTGTTTTTGCTGCACGAATACTCAATTCTGGGTCAAACTTGAGATAAGCAAACACAGATTTCATCTTAAATTGAAATGAGACGATTTCTGTCCTTGCCCTTGATGTTAAAACAAAGAAAAAGCTTGCTCCCACATGTAAGAAGTTGAAAACTGCAGCAAAATGTTCATTGCTTTTCTACGAATGGCAGGATACTCTTCTTTCAAAGAAATCCAGAACTTGTCTAGGGGCAGATCAGTAAATCTCATCTTCAGTGTACACAGGAGTGCCAGCGCACTCCTGTGTACACTGTCCCGAGGATGCAAGGGACGCGCTGCGCCCGGGCACTAACGTTCAAGGGGCACCTGAAAACTTGAAACTTACATACACACGTGAAGAAAATTTTAAAGGGGAGTGCCAAATTTCAGTTGGCACCTGGGTGCCACATACCCTAGGAATGCCCCTGAGTGTACGATCAGACTGCAGCTCACAAAGTTCTTCCTCTTTTCTCAAAGTCAAGTTCTTAGGCTGAGCAGAAGATTTGGAGAAAGGGTCCCTTACCCAGTCACACTTGTGTTGAAAGAGAGGGAAAATACTGTTCAATTTTGTTCTGCAGTTCTTCTAGGTAGTTTTCAATAACACTTGAGACTTGCTGATATCCTTCCTTACTCTCAAGCAGCAGTGGAAACATTTCAAGATTTCCTTTTCCAAAGATTCAGTTTCCTTTTAAATCCAAGAATCTTGTCTCTTGAAGTCAAAACATTTTCTCCAGTGTGATGAAAAATGTCTGCTAAGTAGGCTAGTTTCTGCAGCCATTCTTCATCTTCAAAGCACTCAGAAAAATCTGGCCTACTATTTTCTTGAAAGTAGTCCTGAAATTCACATTTCAGCTCAACCACCCTGTTGAGAACTCTTCCTCTGCTAATCCACCAGATTTCTGTATGTAGCAGGAGAGTTATGCAGGGCTGGATTAAGGATAAATAGGCCCCCTTTAATATATATATATATATATATAATATACACATACATATAAATACAAATATTACATAGGTTTTTATACAGTATTTATAATGTGAATAATAATTCTTTGATAAAAGTGTAAACTAAGTGGTCAAAAATGTTTTATGAGTTGAAAAATAAAGAAATAAAAAAATAATTTTAATAGAAACTTAAGTTATTTATTGTACAATAAAAAGGCACAAGAATAAAATTTAAACACTTAAAAGTTAAGTTTAAGAATGCTTTTATATTGCACGTTTTCTTGGTTTATTATTATTAGAAAACTTTATCACTACCTTAGAAAATATTTCAATGAAAATGAGGCCCCCAGTCATAGCCAGTTTGGCTGTAGCGTTACTGCGGCAATGTGCATAACCAAGATGATATCACGCCACTTGGAGAGCCAGAACATATTTTGTGAAGTACTGCACTGAGTGAGATAAAAGGCTTACAATTTACTTGGTAGTAGATGATGACACTGTGGGAACAATGCATTATATAGCTCCTCAGCCTCAAGAGCAATGTGACACTACATAACAGCCTAGAAGCAATAGGTCTCCCAGAGAATATACATACATATACACCAAGTTGGATAAGAAGTTCAGAATTGATATGCACTTTATGCAATACTTTGTCAAATAGTTTATAAAGGCATTTTTTGCTAGGGAATAGGTCTGAAATCTTATACAGCACACTTATCACCTCTTTTGAATACCAGAAGTATGTTAACCTGATTGAAATGCTTTGGGTAAATGCCCAGTCTCAGAGATAAGCTGCAAACATGAAGCATGATAGGATAGCAGAGTGGTGACAAACATTTTCCAAAATACGGTTAGTATGTCATCTGCTTCTTTTGTATTGTCATTTTTCATATTCTTTAATGCTGAGTTTTGGTCATCCTCATCGATCAACAGATCTCAACCAGGAAATGAAACCGAAGGCTTCGTATCAATAGTCTCAATTCTTGACAAACGGTTGGAAAACACTTCAGCGGTGTGGAATTCAACAGAATTCAAACCAAATTATGGAGCTAAATGTTATTTATCATTAAGGTATATGTAGTTCAGTTAATCCAGTATTGATCAGTTAATATTGCTTCGATACAAGTGATCTCTAAAAAAGAAAAATCATGACAATTTTCCCCTCTATCTTTCACAACACATGTTTAACATTTTCCAGTCATATGCATTTAACATGTTTCAATAGTTTTTGAAAGGAGTTGATGCTTGATTGGACAGGTAAACCAAATTCATATTTTTCAGTTTTTTTGTTTTAACATAATTCACAAGGCAGTCTGAATAAGCACTTTATGCACATGTGCTTGGTACTTCTGGTTCCCAAACCACTCCAATTCAATAAAACTTGTTTTATCATATATTTCCTTAGGAAATACCAAATCAACTTCAGAAAAGCAAAATATTTGATACACTTCTCATTGAATTCAACAATTTCTTTGATGGCCATTTTAATCCATACTCTCTCACAGTAACATAACATAAAATACAACGATTTGTCCATATCAAGATCTTTTGGGCCTAATAATAAATCTTTACATGTTTCACAATTATTGCTCTTTAAAATATTTCTGGCTAGGTAACCTGAGACATATGCCAGAACATTTTAATCATAAATATCCATATCATTCTTGTTTTCTGTATTCATCAATGATATTGATGATGGTATATCAAGCTTAATGTCCAAGTTTGCAGATGATACAAAGGTCAGCAGGGTTGTTAAAGACACTAATGACAGTACGCTGCTGCAAAAGGATCTAGAAAAGTTGAGCAGACGGGCTGAGAGGTGGCAACTGAAGTCTAACGTTTACAAATGTAAAGTACTGCATATGGGAAGCAGTAACTTCAGAGTAATGTATCAATTGTGTGGTACTACACTGACAGTGGCAAAAAGTGAAAAGGACCTGGGGGTAATTGTGCAGGAAGATATGAAGTTTTCTGAGCAGTGTAGACGGTCTGCAAGAGTAGCTCATGGTGTCTTGTCAATGGTATTTTTCTAGCAGGGATAAGGAGGTGATTATCCCCTTGTATAAGGCAATGGTCAGGCCACACCTTTAGTACTGTATACAGGTCTGGAGGCCTCATTTTCTCATTTTAAGAAGAATGTAGAGCTGCTGGAACGAGTACATAGAAGGGCAATGAGATTAGTGAATGGAACAAAGGGTTGCTCTTACGAAGAAAGGTTTAAGTTTTGCAAATTACAGTGTCTGGAGACTAGGCACCTGTGAGGTGATCTGATTGAGGTGTATAAAGCCTTGAATGGTTTGAGCATGCTCAATGTTGATGGGATATTCCTCTTGCTCAGAATAATCCCCTGAGAGGGCATAAATTCAAATTGAGGAAAGACAGTTGTATGATAGATGTACAGAAGTTTGCCTTTAGCCAGAGGATGGTTGATTGCTGGAACAAACTTCCATCTGTTGTTGTGGAAGTTGATAGCTTAAACAGATTCAAGGCAGGATGGGTGAAATTAGAAGGGTTTTTTTTTGGCTGATGCTATATAAGCTTGCTTTCCTACATCATATGCCCTTGCTAATGCTAATATCCTCACAGTACCTGGGCAATTATAACTCATTCACTTTGTCAGTGAGACTTTGGCTATGACTTGACTTGATTTCAGAAACAGCAAAGATGCTATGACATATTTCATGAAGTTTTTTTTATGGAATAATTTAATTAAGCCATAAACTGTTACTTCAATTGTTATTAATTGAAGTAATAATACACTGTTCGTATTAATTAATGTAATAAGTTATGAATTAGTTATTAATTAGCCATTCAGTATTTTTTTTTTAACATTTCATCCTGGTTCTATCAATTATGATAAATTATCTTTAAATATTCTTTCAGAAATTGGTACAATCACACTCCAGATTTATCGCAAAAATAATTATAATAATAGAATTAAATTTCTATTTCTTCCAATTTCTGAAAGAATTTAAATATTCTTTCAGAAATTGGTACAATCACACTCCAGATTTATCGCAAAAATAATTATAATAATAGTAAAAAATAATAATAATAATAAAAAATACACAAATAATTATAATAATAGTAAAAAAAAAAAGAAGCTACATAAAACAAAATGACTACGCTCAACGAACACTAATCTACTCAAAAGGCAGTAACAAACACATGGTAGCAACTTTATTGGCGTTAGGCATGCGTGTTACTACTCTGGATTTTGATGGCCACGTTAGTGTCAAGTTCTCAAACTGGGGACTCTGGGAGTAACTGAGCAAGTGTCTGTGGTTTAGCGCCACAAAAAACAAAATCAATCTCACAAGTGTCCACTCTATTATACTTCTCTGTGGGGCAGCGGACGCTGGTCACAAAAGCCAGAAACACAACAATGGAAGTCAATTTGCTGACCATGTGATGACCTCGCCCCAAAGCCATGTGGCTGGTCATCATACAATCACGGGGTGTTGCAACACAGAGTTTAGTTCAGTACTGTTCTTTATATTTCGTGGTATTACAACGTTTATGTTTAAACAGATCGGTAAAAATAATTGTTTTTTTCTGATTATATTTATATATCCAAGTTTTTTTTTTTTTTTTTTGGACTGGTATTCTAAAAGGGGCCCCCACAAGGGCTTAGTGCCTCGGGCCCTGAGAAGGGTAAGTAGGGCCCTGTCTTATAAAAGTATGCAGAACCGTGTCTACACCCACATTACAAGTTATTGCTGGCATGCTGCTCTTAGACCTATACCTAACATACAGAGGCTCCTGCTATTGCATTAAGAAACAGATTCGAACTGAATTTTTGAATATCACCCTCAATCCTCAAACAGATGTTAAGCGTGAAAGAGCTAGGTGTTGGAACAAACTTATGGCAGACACTGGGATACCACATCTCTGGGTATTGTTACTAAAGAATTTTTTCCTGAAGTTACCATCATGTCAAGCAAGAAAATTAAAACCTGATTCTCTACAGATCTGCACACTTCTCATTTATTAATAGGACATGGATCTCTAAATGAGAAATTATACAAATTTAGGTTATCCCAAACTGATCTCTGTGCTTGTGGTAGAAATGAAAATTGGAAACATACCTCCATGAGTGTCAACTGTACAATGATATAAGATTGTTTAATTAAGTCAGTTGAAAATTTCTTTCCTGGTCAAGAAATTCTCTTGGTACAAAACGTTAACTCTTTTCATGACCTCCAACTGTTTGCCTATGATGTCTTTGTTCAAAGACTATTCTTAATTACAACTTGAAAATATCTCCTTCAAAAGCTTCAACAGGCTGTTCCCGCTTAATACAATGGAAATGCTGAACCAGTTTCAAGCATTTGCAGAACCGTTTTCTGTGAAAAATTATGCTCCAGTAAGACCTACAGAACGACTATCTTTCAACAGAGTCACAACAGTACTAATTAGAACCCATAGTCCCTTGCATGCGGTACAAGTAAAAATTGAGTTGGGAAGCCTCCCTGCCGTCAAAGGCGGTCCCAATACGCAGTTCTCTCGAAATATCTGCTGTGGTTTCAGATGTCGTTTTGGAGGTTGACTGCCTAGCAACACAATTATCCCCTCTAGCTTGCACGCTGTACAACAGGAGATTGTAAATAGCAATCGATTGAATAAATAACTTCTCTTCCTGTGGACATTTCAACACAGCTACAGCCTCAAATGTTCCTACAACTATGGTTTCATCGACCACTGCTGCATCTACTTCATCATAATAAATCATAACTGATACTGTATAAACTCGGGCTTCACCAACTACTTCACTTGGTATGAGTTCTTCTGTACCCCCCTCAACCATTTCTCTTTTCTGAGGAGGGACAATTTCCTACCATAAAATATGCTGTATTATGTGATGTCATCAAGTGAGACACCCAGCTTGGTTCCATGGCTACAGAGAAAAATATTATATAGAGAAAAAGCTTATGTATCTATATAGACTCAGTGATCAATTTAGAGTGTAGTGTAAAAACTATCCTGTGGTCCCTACTCACATGTTGTTTCCCTCTGGGAAGATATAGTTTTTCCATTAACGTGAGTGATTAAATGGGCCTTTTTTGCTATCTTTTATTTTGCTTAAATATGGCTTGGTTTGTGTTTTGTATACATTTATGTCTGTGTATATAAGCAGTCTTGTATACATTTTATATGTGATATAATGGTTTTTATAGTATGTCCTCCAAAATTGTGAGGACTTTTATGAGATGTTAACCTGTGGGACACTGTTTTTTTTGTTTCATGGGTACAGGGTCAACATTTATGTATCTGTATAGATTTAGCTATCTATTAAGGATTTGCCGTATAAACTACTCTGAGGCCAACGAATCTTATAATGCACTTCTGGGATGATACTGATTCCTATTAACATTTATGATAATTATCCTTTTTGCTGTCTATTGTCTTGCATTGGTGCATGCACATATGATTTGGGTATGTGAACTATTAATTTTTATGGTCCTAGAAACTTTTAGGGTTTGTTGTTTGGTTTTTAGGAGCATTAGCAACTAAGGCCATATTGCTCCGGGGATATGTGGTGGTCATTCCCTGACCTTTCCGCATCCTCCGTATTTGGTGGCTCACGGGCTCGAACCCCGGTCTAATCAAGAAGCATGTGCTATGCACTGCTGCTCCTGCCCACGGAGGCGCCTCTCTTTTAGGGCTCTACCATTATATTTCATTACCTTTTATGGTCATTGTCCATGTCTATACAAAATAGCTTGTTGCATATAATTTTGTTAACACTAATTAGCTAAATGTTCTTGCTTAGTTACTATGTTTTTTTTTCCTACTGGCTTGTTGATTTTCGTCCCTCTTGGGATGGTTGGGCTCAGCAGCGTAGGAAGGCATTGGGGCAGGTGCCACTGACATCTCACATCAGTTCCGTGCCAAGCTATGTATTGTTTCCTTGATGTATTGTTGGAACTCCTGACCAACAGCTAATAAACGGAATTTAATTTCAACACCCGAGGCTAGCTGATGAAATGGTGCCCCTAAATGATGTCCCATCAGGATGAGAGCAAAGGGTGAAAATTAATTTTTGCCAAATGGCATGTTTTCAGAGGGTGATTCAAGCTTGCATGCATCCTTAAATGAGTATATACTGCATAGCAGCATAGATCTATTTTCAGATCTATGGAAGAACTTTGAAATGTTTTTAAAAATTATAAAATTGAAATCAAAAATACTTACTTTAAATTATAAACCAAAAATGTATAAAATTTTATAAAAAATATAAAGATCTTATCTTAATAAAATCAGAGTTTATTCACTGTACTATACGATATCTTAAATGATTACTACTATTTTTTTATTTAATTTTTAAAATTACTTCACTTTACCAATTCAGAAAAAAGGAAAATTCATTGGAGAAGTATTACTAAAATAATGTATGGCATAGATAAATTAATATGTTATAAGTGTAATTTAAAACAACAAAGAGAAAAAAGATTTCTCAATTCTCATTTTTCTCTTGTTATTAAAATTAATTTTTAACACATCCATTAGATTCCAATAAGAATTGATTCAAAATACGTAAAATCAATAAATTAACAGTTTCTTCCTCTCTTATCAGAACAAATGATGGTATTATCGAGAAACAGAACTTTAAGTTCTAAATTGGAACAATCCCGGCCATATCGGGATGGTTGGCCACCCTGGATTCACCTAATCATTTACAAGACAGAGACATATAAAGGGTCCCCCATTTGCCTAATCACAATGAGTAACAAAAATTTTCTTTCATACATTTTATGTCAGTTAATATTTATTTTATTTCATCCGTAGGCTCATCTTTTCATGATCTTGCATATCTAACGTAACTGTTGTACAATTAGCATTAGCGATGCAACAAAGCAAGCTTATGCAGCATCAGCCAAAAAAAAAAACATCGCCCATTTCACCCACCCATCCATTCATTCCAAATGCCTGTCCAGCTCAGCCTTAAATTTATTTAAGCTATCAATTTCAACAACAAGAGATCAATGTCTGTTCCAGCAATCAACTACCCACTGCTAAAGAAAAATTTCCACATATCTATTCTACAACTGTCTTTCTTCAGTTTGAATCTATGTCCCTTCAGGTTCTTAATCTAATAAGATGAAGAATCTCATCAGCATTCAGCTTGCTCAATCCGTTCGAGGCCTTATACACCTCAATCAGATCGCCTTGCATGTGCCTAGTCTCCAGGCACTGAAATTTCAGAACTTAACAATATCTTGGTAAGAGCACCCCTTTGTTCCCATCACCAATCTTTACTTGTTCTAGCAACTCTACATCCTTCCTAAAATGAGGCTTCCAGATTTGTAGACAGTATTCAAGGCGTGGCCTGACCATTGCCATGTACAACAGGATAATCACCTCGTTGTCACTGCTAGCAAATTTCCTATATATCATTGGCAAGGCTCCGTGACCTCCTCTGACAGCCCATCTGCACTGCTGAGAGAACTTCATATCTGACTGCACAATTACCCCCAGGTCTTTTTCACTCTCCACTTCCCTGAGTGCAGTACCACACAGTTGGTATGTTTCTCTTGGGTTACTGCTCTACCTATATGCAGTACTTTGCATTTGTCAACGTTGAACTTCAGTTGCCACTTCTCAGCTCATTTGACCAACTTATCTAGATACACTTGCAGTAGCATACTGTCTTTACTGTCATTAACAACCCTGCCAACCACTGTATCATCTGCAAACTTGGACATTAAGCCTGATATACCCTCATCAATATCGTTGATGAATACACAAACAACAATGAGCCCAGCACTGAACCCTGGGAAACTCTACTAATAACATTAGTTCATGTAGAGCAGTGTCCATTTATTACCACTCTCTGTCATCTCCCACTCAACCATAAATTTATCCATTGTAGCAACTTGCCTTTGACGCCATACCACTCCTACGTGTACAGCAGTCTTCCATGTGCAACAGTATCAAAAGCTTTCCTGAAATCCAAGTACTGCATATGATATCAAAATTATTTTTTGCATCCAGTTCCTTTGTGATCACATCATAGAATCCAATCAAATTGGTCAGACAAGACCTCCCTTAAACAAATCCATGCTGTGTCTTAACTACTACTGCAGTCTTGTCTAGATGATCCTGCAGTGCTTCTTTAACTAGTGACTCCATTATTTTTCCCGCAACAGAAGTTAAACTAACAGGTCTATAGTTACTTGTGTCAACCTTTGAACCCTCTTTGTGAATTGGGAATAGATTTCCACAACTCCAGTCCATGGACCACTCCCCTGAGTCTAAAGAAGCTCTCGTAATTATGGCTAATGGTTTGCTTACTTCCTTTAATACAACTGCATGGATCCCATCCACTCCAGCTGCCTTCCTTGTTGAAGTTATATTTAACTTCAAACAATTTCTCCTCCACTTTGCTCTCAGTTATTACAAAATCACTTAGCTCCCTGTTAGGGTTTGAAAAACTTCTGGCACTCCCCTCATTGAATAACTCCTCATGTGTGAATGTAGATGCAAAATACTCAATCAGTTTATCAGCTACCTGAGCATGATCATCAATAGTCAACCCATCTATGTTAAGTGGTCCAATCTTATTCAGCCCTTTCCTTCTAGAATTTACATAAGTAAAGAACTCTTTGCTGTTTTTCTTTGCATCTTTTGCCAAAGATTTCTTGTAATCTGCCTAACCTCCTTTGTGACTTGATTACAGACTAGTTTATACCTGACATAGGCTTCTGTGTCACCTGATACTTTATATGCATCCCATACATTCTTCTTCTCTGCCACAAGCCTCATTAATTCATCTGACATCCATTTCGGCCTAAACCTTAAATAGTATTTCTTAGTTGGTATGAAAAGCCTAATAGATTCTGAGATTAAGTCGCTGAATTCTTCCCATTTAGAATTCACCATTGGTAATACCATCAGTTTATCCCACTGTACAGAATTTAAAAACTGTCTGAGACCATTGTAGTCAGCTTTATGAAAGCAAAAACCCTTCCTCTTGATGGTAGTTCCATCCTTAAGTAAATCCCACATCAGTACACTGTGATCACTGTCATCTTGTGGTTCCTTCATCTGCAAATTCTTAATGCATGCATCATCACTGCTGATAATCAGATCAAGAGTATTACCCCCTCTGGTTGCCCCTCAAACATGTTACTGTAGAAAACACTCCTCCAATAAATTCCACAAAAGTCTTGCTAGCATGTGAGTGACCAACCCACAAGTTCCAGTCAGTATCTGGAAAGTTAAAATCTCCATTAAAAGATACTCTTTTACCCTATTTCTCTGCAGAATTGTTCATTGTTCAAAGTCATTAGGCCTATAACACCCACTTACTCTCATTTTACCTTTCCCAGTGCTTATGTCACACCACACTGACTCAACATTGCATTATCCATAGATTTTATGTGTTTCTTAAATAGCAGCATAACCCCTCCTCCCTTTCTGTACACATTACACTCCCCAAATTCCAATTCTGCACTGCTTATATCTGCGGGACACCATGTCTCTGATATCCCAACAATATCTGCCTTTGATGTCTTGACCAGCACTTCAAACTCATAAAATTTATTAACTATACTTCTAGCATTGATGGCCATACAAGTATACAAGCACCTGTTCCTACTCTTAGTTACCCTAACACAGCCCATATATTTACTTGTTTCACTATGACTCCCAGCAGTCCTGGAAATCCCCATCAATTTGCTTTCCAGGCCACTGCTCATTCCAATAGAAGCAGTGCAAGAATCACTTTTGCCTCTGTCAGTGGCTACTGTTAATCTTTTAGTCTGTGTTTCCCCCCCCCCCCCATGCCAGCAGTTTTCCGACCCACCTAACACTGCCTCGATAGCATCAGCAAATATTTTTGCATATGACAAGGCTCTCATTATATACTCTCTCCTATCGTGTCTGGGCAGAATTGCAGATACTTTCAAATTCGACCCTAGCTCGCGACTTTTTTTCAACATTGACCTGTACTTGCTAATTAAATCTGCAGATCTCTTACTCTTAATTAAGGTCATTAGTGTCGATGTGTACAACAATATCACCTTTTGTTCCCTTAAAAGATGATATTTGCTCTATAATGTCATCAACCTTTGCCCCAATTCTCAAATAAATCACATTTTAAGTCTATTTTCTCATTGTGTGATAGAGATACCATTATAATTAAAATGCATATCAAAGAACATTATGCGATGCCTAATTTAGAAGCTATTTTGATGACTAAATTTTAATGAAGTTTGGGAGATAATCTTTATTATCGTATTTTAAATTTTAAACTACGAGCCAGTTTGTCTTTTTTAATTTAAAAAAAAATATATTTTTTTTTCTTTGAAAAGTTAGTAAACTGAGAAACTTTTTCACTTTATATTAATTTTTCCTATTTCTAGTTTTCTCCCTTCTTTTAGTATTTACCGTTCGTGAGAATTCGTCAGTCCATAACATCCTGTAATAGGCGAAGGGTGGGTACCTATAGTTAAAATAATAATAATAATTCAGTTCGTGTTTTCTCAAAATATTCCGTTATAACTATCAGTTCACTTCTGCACTGCACATGAAAAGAACTAGATTACTGTACATCAAAAAATTACTTATCATTATTCCTTACCTGTGAAACGGTATTACTTCGTTTATATCTTTCAGGAATTTTATGTAACTGTATTACAACCAGCCTTCTTATTTCATTCCAACCAATCAGAAATTATGATTAAATATATATATATATATCCCTTAATATTTCGCACCATGTATTGATTCTTTTGCAGACTCACAGTCCTCTTACTACTCTGTAATCTAAAACAGCACATCTGACAGAATATTCTCGTATCAGTTTTCAAAGCGTGACAGTTCGGAACTGTGTATCAACACAAGTCGCAGTCGGTTCTTTAGTGTTCACATTAAAACGTAACAGTTCACATTAAAAAGTAACAGTTCACATTAAAAAAACAGATATAATTATATACGTTTCTTTTTCTTTTTTTTTTTTATTTCTGTCTTATCAAATGACGTTAGTGTCATTGAAGTACATATTATGAAAAACACATCCCTCTTATAAGGATACTGTTTCTTTTCAGGAACCAGATAATGTGCCCCTCCACGTTGTAGCTTATTTTTCTCCATTGATAAACAGTGACGACAATTAAGCGAGATATTGTGTGAAAGGTGGGTGGATGATTTGCAAAAAATATTAAAATTATCAGCCGGAGAAAAACAGGTACATTGGATAATGTCATTCTTCTCGTCTTTTATAATAATAATAAAATGATAGAATAAAGTAAAACGTCATACAAAATGTATCCGATCATTAACGGATACATTTTAAATGTATGAATTAAAAAAAAAATGGCTATGTAGTTTTTATGATAAATATTAATAAAAAATTTGAAAACAATAATAAGCAGACACAACTATTATACATAAAGATTTTGGTACTTGTTTATTATCATCCCTCCAGTGTAAGTCTAACCTAACCAATGTATATTTAAGTTTATATTTATACATAAATATTCAATGGTTAGCTTAGACTTATAACTTTCAGTAGCAGGGGGAAGGGTGATAACAGATGCCAAACGTTTTACTAGATACTTATCTGCTTATTATTTTTTATTATTATTATTTTTGCTAATTTTTACCACTCAAAAATCCATAGCCATTTTTTAAAATTCAAACATCCATAACTTCTTAGCCGGTAAGAATTGGAAAACATGTTTATATTTCTTTTCTTTCTTTCTTTTTCTTTTTTTTTTTTTTTTTTTTTTTTCTTTCTTTCTTTTTCTTTTTTTTTTTTTTTTTTTGCAGCTTGCTTATTTATTTATCAGTTTAAACAAGGTTGAATAACCTCTGCACAGTTGGCTGACTAGAAGATAACTATCATTGTGATGAGTCACATCATAAGTTTGTAAGACATGAATACTATTATAACAGCGTTTCCCAAACTTGTCCTTTGCACCCTCTAAGCTCCCATGGCTTTGCTAATTACATTGGTCAACACGTAAAATGTTACGAAAACAAAAATACCCAATCTTCACTAATTTTATGCTGCTGAACACGAAAATCACATTAAAATTTATTGATTGGCTCTTGTTTTCGAATTGCAGTTGGGGTCTTATATTAGCCAGTTACTCTGCATTATCAACTACAGCTCTGAACAAAACGCATGACAACACCGCAGTTTCAGTACCACAGCTGTTATCACGTGATCGGCAACTGTTGCCTCGCTCTGCATCACGTGATAAATTGTCGCTTCAAATGCGTCTTCAACTCTGTTGCAATAATCCTCGAATACGGTTAGGTACTGACTGATTTGTTCTCTGTGAGATTCCTTCTTTTTTCGCAGTATTTGTGCCGTGTAAGATTAATACTCCCCATATTGTGTGAATAGTCTGGATGACTTCTATTATGTCCGTGGAGAAGTCACGTTAGCTTCAAGAAAGCGTCCTTTAACTCGAGCCATAAAAAAGGCCTACTTCTAGTACTTTTGGTGTAATGTAAGCGACCAGGACAAGAACTGAACTCCACACATATGCTGCAATACCCGTTCATCAAAACTCGACACATGGGTGAATCGAAAGGGACATTTTATGCCTTTCGCAGTGCCTATGATATGGAGGGAGACAACAAATCACGTCACAGACTGTGACTTCTGTATGGTGCCTCCTATTAGAAAAGGAGTGAAAATGAAAAAAAAAAGTGGACAGTGATGTACCCAAATATGCCATCTGAAATTGGTCTCGTGCCTCACTGTGGAGTACTACCTATTCCTGAACCACTCGACCGTTTTTCTGTGCACTCTGATGAAGATGAAGACTGATGAACATCGACTTGATATACACGAAGAAGTTGAGCAGCCGTTTACTTCAAGGGATCCACCATTTTGTCCAAACCTTTATCCTTCTGAACCACATAAGATCACAGAAGACCTCATCAGGGATCTCGAACTGCCGAAGAATAAGGCAGAGCTTTTTGCCTCTAGGCTACAAAAGTGGAATCTTCTAGATCAGCGTTTCCCAAACTGAGGTCCACGTACCCATGGGGGCCCGTAGACAAGTTCCAGGGGATCCGCATAAGTAACCTTCTGGAACTGGTCAAGTTATTCGTTCTATGCAGAGCAAATTGATGACAAAGTTATTTTTATATATTTATCTAAAAAATAAGAATAAAGTCGAGTTGTTTTAAACATAAAACTTTGAATTTTCTTTTCAAAAAACCCAGTGTTCATACACAAATACACACACAGAGAAACATATATATATATACAGTATAAGTTGAACATTAAATACACAAGGCATAATATATTATGGGTTGAAATTAACTATATAATATCGGTGAAAATACACTAGTTTTTACGACAGTTGTAAAGGTAGCCACAATATGAGATAAAAATAAAAAAAAATAAAACGATGCCGTTAAACTACTTATGTAGTTAAACTTATTGGGAAACTAGGGTATATTTACACCGATATTATATATATATATATATATATATAGTGGCGGACAAAAACACTGCATCACTCGTGAATTTTGCAAATAATGTGTTTTGTGCTGCATTCCGGGTTGCAGAAATGCATTTGTTAGATAGGACATATATCTCTGTGATTGAAATACAATAAAAAGACTCCACCTGATATACCTAATTGCCATAAAAATCTTACCAAAGGGTAAAATGCGTAATTAATGGAAATATGAGAAATAATGCAAATGGCAATCATTACAACCAAACATACATTTCATTGCATGTACAAACTGAAATGACAAGTTAACGTAATAGTATTATGTACTGTAAATCAGCAAAATAAGTCTTTAATATTTTGTTATTCCTCCTCGAGCTGCAATTACAGCCTTGCAACAATCTGGCATAGAGTTAATCTACTTCTGGATATATGGTTGCCCAATTTCGTGGTACCACATCCTTACAATGCTCTCCTGCAGCTGAATCTTACTTGTTGGCTTCTTTTTAGACGAAATTATATACCAGAAATTCGAGGGGAAACACTGGCGTAAGTATGTTTTAAGCTTTGTGAGACAAGAAGACAAACTCATCATTAAACCTAAATAGCATAAAACTTACCAATTTTTTTCTCTGGTAAGGTGCTGAGGCTTGAAAAATGCAGTTTTGTACGTCTCTGTGGTGATCCCTAATAATGGGTTTCCGGCACTCCTCCAAGATAGCAGTGTAGGTTTCTGCGTTCACCCTTCCGTTAATAAACTTAATTCGCCACACCCGTTTGCATATTATGCATCCCCAGACCATCTGACCGGCGGGAACCTTTACATTCGGTGTTATGCGGTCAGGATGGTATGCCTCTGATTTTCGTCTTCTGACGTATCACTTCCCATCCGAGCCATGCAGGTTGAATTTCGATTCATCAGAAAATATGATGGTGTCCCATTGCTCTTTTGTCCAAGAAACATGCATTTTAGCCCAACCAAGTCGCTTCTTCCTCATTTGTTGTATCAATAAAGGCTTCTTCTTGGGCCGTTAGGCATGCACATCACATTCCGAAAGCCATCTTTGGATAGTTCATGCACTTGTTTCAACCCTAGATGCCATCTCAAAGTACAGTTTTAGATCAGTATGGCGATTACGAAGGCACCGCCGTTTCTATTATTGAACTTGGGAAGGGGTGATCACTCTCTTACGGCCTGATCCAAGTCTTCACATCAACTGTTCACGCTTTAATTTCATCTTCCACCCGGAATACTGGTGGCAACCTATTTTATCAGCGATAGCACGCGTAGAAAGCCCTTCCTGGGACAGAGCAACAGCTACACTTTTTTTCTTGGTGGCAACTGAATGTATGGAGCCATGCTTACATGGTTCCTGTTTTGCAGAGAGGCACAAAACAGGATACTAAGGAGCGGGTATACTCTTCCAATGCCGAATATATAAAAACGGCTGATGCAATACTTGGAATTACTGTCTGATGCAATAGAAGCGTTATCTGACACAATACCTTGCTTTGCGACAAAATATTTAGCATTAGCATTAGCATTAGTAGAGGCATATGATGCAAGAAAGCAAGCTTATTCAGCATCAGCCAAAAAAAAAAAAAACACACCACTCCCATTTCACCCCTCCGTTCGCTCGAAATACCTGTCCAGTTGAGCCTTAAATTTGTTTAGGCTATCAACTTCAACAACAAGTGATGGAAGTCGGTTCCACCAACCAACCACCAGCTGACCAAAGGCAAATTTCCGCACATCTATCCGACATCCGTCCTTCCTCAATTTGAATTTATGCCCTCTGAGCTGATTATTCTGAGCAAGATGAAGAATCCCATTGGCATTGAGCATGCTCAAACCATTCAAAGTACCATTCATTCATATGACTGTAATCAAACAATACCTTATACGTTTCACAAGAAATGTTACTTTTTTAAGGTGATGCAGTTTTTTTGTCCGCCACTATATATATATGTGTATATATATATATATATATACACTACCCTACCATTAATATTCGAACACCTGCCTTTAGACAAAAAAAAGAGCTTTTATTGTGTCATTTAATATTTTGTGCTGAAACCTTTTGCTTTTATGACTGCTTTCACTCTTCGCGGCATACTACTCTCAACCAGCCTTTTATAAATGTCAGGTTATATGTTCCTCCACTCGGCCTTTAATGCAGCCATTAGTTTGGCCTTGTTCTTTGGGCGATCTCGACACGCACGTATCGGACGATCCAATACATCCCAAAGATGCTCGACAGTGTTCAGAACAGCTCTGGGCTGGCCAATCCAACTTTTCCACATCCATGTCCTCAAACCACTCTGTTACGACTCGAGCAGTATGGCATGGCGCGTTGTCTTCCTGATATAGGTATGGGCCTTCCCCGAATTATTGCCATAATGCTGGAAGTGCATAATTGTCCAGGCTGTCCTGGTATTGCGCAGCATTCATAGTTTTGTTGATAACGACTAATGGGCCCAAGCCAAACCATGAAAATCAGCCCCATACCATGACACTGTCTCCACCAAACTTCATTGTTGGTAGGATGCAATCAGGAAAGGATTGTTCCCCTGGTATTTGCCACTCCCAGGAACGGCCATCAGACTGGTACAGTGCGAATCTCGACTCGTCTGTCCATACGACTGTTTTCCACTGCTCTACAGTCAAGGATTCGAGCGCCTTACATCATGTCAATTGGTGTCTAGCATTTGTTGAGGTGATCAATGGCTTGTGAACAGCTGCATGACCATTGTAACCCATATCATGGAGTGTCCTTCGTATTGTACTAGTGATGACATTAGTTCCAATACTCTCACAGAGGGTTTGTGTGACTTGAGACAATGGCAAATTACGATTTGGCTCACAGTTATTCGCAGAATTCTCTTGTCCTGTTCTGTTAGTTTTCGGGTTTACCAGGCCGTTTTTTTTACAGATTCAGTCCCATTCGTCTTCAATTTGCATATGACCTCACTAACCGCTGACCTAGGGATCAGCATAGTGACTGCGATGTCTCGTACAGGACGCTTGTTTATGTGCCATTCTACTATCGTTCCACGTTTGAAGTCTAGTAATTCTGTTGAACGTGTCATCTTGCATGCCCACTTTTGCAATTGTTGGTTCGAAGCCCAGGGTGCATATTCGTAGCAGGATCTGTGACGTGTGCTTGCATAGGACCTGTTTCCCCATCCATGGAGGGGTGTCCAGATATTAATGGTAGGGCAGTGTATATAAGGGTCCGCAAACTTGTTTTGATTTTTGAAGGGGTCCGTAAGCTTTTTGATTTTTGAAAGGGTCCGTAGATCTCAGTAGTTTGGGAACCACTGTTCTATATCATTCTGCGAAAGTGACAACATTTCGTACTCGAAATAAAGACTAATAAATTTTATCAAACAGAAGGTGAATTCAATGTTTGTAAAGATGTTGATGATTTAATGGCGGCAATGAATATGAGGCACGTCCCCAAAGAATGCTAACTATCTATAGACGCTTCTTAGGTTAGTCTTAAGGCTGTGTTATTATACAATGGAAATATGCTGCCTTCAATACCTCTTGCGTATGCCGTCCACAAAAATGAAACATATGCAAACATGGGGAACATCCTCTTAGGTGTACATTATCAGAAGTATGAGTAGCAGATATGTTGTGATTTAAAGGTAATCGCCATTTTATTAAGACTACAAAATGGTTACACTAAGTATTGTTGCTTTCTCTGCGAGTGGGACAGTCGTGCCAAGGATATGCACTACGAGAAGAGGGGTTCGCCTCAATGAAAACATCAACACCTGGAATGAAGAACGTAGCATTTTAACCTCTAGTAGATCCAAATAAAGTTTTGCTTCCACCACTCCACGTCAAACTGAGGTTCATGAAAAATTTCGTGAAAGCTTTGAAAGTGAACGGTCCTGCATCCACGTACTTGCCAGAGAGATTCCCAAGACATAGTATAGAGAAGATTTAGGCAGGCGTTTTCATTGTTCGATAAATAAGGCAACTTTTAAAAGATGAACAGTTCGAATGTGACCTTAGTGATAGCGAGAAGTCAGCATGGAATGCTTTTCGAAATGTTTCGACTGGTTTTCTAGGAAATGTTAAAGCCGGCATCTACAGGCAGCTTGTAGGAGGTCTTATTATTTCTTACGAAAAACTGGGGTGCAACATGTCACTGAAGATGCATTTCTTGCACTCACATCAGGATTTCTTCCCGCCAAACTGTGGTGATATCAGCGATGAACATGGTGAGTGCTTCCATCAAGACATCTCAGCAACAAGGATACAAAAGCCAATGGAGTGCCTCCAGGTTAGCCGGTTATTGTTGGTTGGTGAAAACGGATGCTCCCGAAGCTGAATACAAGCGAAAGGCGAAAAGGTCTGTGTTTGATAGAGGTATCTTCGTAGCTACATCTCACTGCCATAAATAAAAATACCTTGTATAAATAAAAAAAAAAAAAACTTTTTGGAAACAAGAGCCAATCTGCCATTTTAAGCATTATTTCAGTGTTTAGCACCCCAAATTCTATAAAATAAACTTACTTTCATGTCTGTAACAAGATATGACCCAAATTTTGTTATTCAGTGTTAGTAACTAACGGGTGTCGTTCCATTTGAACTCCACCAGAGACGCCCGAATATAGCATCCAAAAATTTTGTTGTTCAGTATTAGTAACTACCGGGTATCCTTCCATTTGAACTCTACCAGAGACGCACGAATAGTGTCCAAAAGTAGTGTAATCATAGAAAAAAGAAACCACATGCTGAAAACGAAAGACGTAACTTTGATTTGAGGAATAAAGATTCTTTTAAGCAGTAATAGTAGTAGTAGTAGTAGTGGCATGTGATGCAAGAAAGCCAGTGTATGAGCTTATGCAGCATTAGCCAAAAAGAAGGAAAAAAATCACACCATTCCCTCCAAATGCCTGTCCAGTTCCTCTTTAAATTTATTTAACTTATCAACTTCCACAACGACAGATGGAAGTTTGTTCCAGCAATTAACCACCCGCTGGCTAAAGGCAAATTTCCAAACATCTATTCTACATCTGTCTTTTCTTAATTTGAATTTATGCCCCCTTAGGTTCGTAATCTGAACAAGTGGAAGGATCCCATCAGAATTCAGCGTGCTTAACCCATTCAAGGCCTTATACACCTCAATCAGATCACTGCGCAGGTGCCTAGTCTCCAGCACTGCAATTTGCAGAACTTAAGTCTCTCTTGGTAAGAGGATCCCTTCATTCCCCTCACCAATCTTGTTGCCCTTCTCTGTACACGCTCAAGCAAATCTACATCCTTCCTAAAATTAGGCCTCCAGACCAGTACACAGTACTCAAGGCGTGGCCTGACCATTGCCTTATACAGAGGGACAATCACATCCTTTTCCCTGCTAGCAAAATTCCTATATATCATTGACAAAATCCCATGACCTGCCCTTGCAGCCTGTCTGCATTGCTCAGAAAACTTCATATCTGACTGCACAATTACTCCCAGGTCTTTTTCATTTTCTACCACCTTAAGTGTAATATCACACAGTTGGTACGTTTCTCTGGGGTTACTTCTACCCATATGCAGTATTTTGCATTTGTCAAGGTTAAATTTCAGTTGCCACTTCTTAGCCCACTGCCCAAATTATCCAGACCTTGTTGCAGTAGCACCCTGCCATTACTGTCATTAACAACCCTGACAACCTTTGTGTCATCTGCACACTTCGACACTAAGCCTGATATACCTTCATCAATATCATTGATAAATATACAAAACAACAGAGGACCCAACACCGAACCCTGTGGGACTCCACTAATAACATTAGTCGGCGAAGAGCAGCACCTATTAATTACCACCCTCTGTCTTCTCCCACTCAACGAGTAAAAGATTAGTTGTCCAAACTAATCCAAACTAAAATTATATTTAGCTACAGAACCTGCTTGGATACTAAAATGGTATACTGAGAGGAGAAGAAATACCGAAAGAAATTACAATAGGATATATTACATCAATTTGTAAGAAGGGCGATCGGAAAACTGTTCAAATTACAGAGGAATATGCATCATGAACCCGCTGTTAAAGATTCTTGGAAAATAGATCAGGAACCATTTAGAAGCCCGAATCGAGGTGTCAGAAGAACAAAGTGGTTTTTCATCCGGGAGGTCATGTATAGACCATATCTCAACAATACCACAGAGCTTTGAAAAATACCAATAAAGGAAAAGAAATCTTTATGATTTTCATTGACCTTGAAAAGGCATATGACAGTGTTTCAAGAAACTCTTATGGGAAGCACTGAAGAAGGTAAATATTGATGGAAAATTTATAAACATCATTAAGACAATTTACAGAAATAATAGATGCAGAATTAAAGTGGGATCAGCTTTGTCACCTGAATTCCACACTTAAAAAGGCTTATTACAAGGCTGTTACATGTCACCAACACTTTTCAAAATTTATATCGACATCTGCCTAAAATCCTGGTCAGAAAATGCAATAAAATGGGATTGCCGATCAACAAGGGCTCGCATCTGGTGAGTATGGGCTTGGCACACCCAGGGTCCTTAGCTGGATATCATCATTCCTCTTTCTTGGTGATTCCTTTCTGCTTCTCTCTCTCTCTCTCTCAGGGAAATTCAGAAATTTTTTTTTTTTTTTTGGCTGGTGCATCATAAGCCTCAGGCTTCCTTGTACCACATGGCTAATAATAATAACAAGAACATCTATATTCACAATTTACTTTTTGCAAAAGATCAGGTGGTGATAGTACAAGACTTAGAAGATGCAGACTATACATGTCGTCAATTGTTTGAGGAATATAAACAATGGGGTCTAAAAATCAATTTTAGCAAGACTGAAATGTTGTCTTCAGGATCAGGACACGTTCTAAATATTGCAGGTTTTAAAATCAAACAAGACGATAAATCTAAATCTTTGGGATCAATCGCACAAAGTGATGGATCATCCCAAGCAGAGATCAATGAGAGAATTGCAGACAGCAGAAAGGCTATCGGCATGTTAAATTCCGTTCTATGGAGCAGAAATATCCTAAAAAAAACAAAGAAACTTATATGTCAAACAATTGTACAAAGTCTTCTATTGTATGGAGCCGTAATCTGGACGTTGAATAGGCGAGGGGAAAACAAATTGCTCTCCACAGAAATGGATTTTTGGAGAGGCTCAAAAGAACTTCTAGAAGAAACAGAAAACGGAATGAAGACATAAGAGAGGAATTGAAAAAGAATATTATTGACACTATCAAAGAAAAACGTTTAACATGGTATAGACATGTAAAACAGATGCAAGAAACCAGATATCCAAAGGCTATCCTGGAATGGATACCTCCTGGAAGAAGGAAAAGAGAAAGACTTAGGAGGACATGGATGGATGGAGTACAGACAGCCCTAGGTTTAACCGACCAAGACACACTGAACTGCATTTTATGGGGGGGGGGAGAATTCCTACCAAAAAATAACTTGTAGCCTGAGGAAACTCATTGTAAATAGAAACACTCCTCTTGAAGAAGAAGAATCTGCTTGGAAAATTGCGAGGTTCGGTGCGAAGAGTATGTGTGTGTGGCCCTCTTACGTTTCAAAAATACTTAACAGTAAATTTTCCAGATTTAAAATATGCTAATTACAAAATTTTTAGCCCGATGCATCACCATCAAGTTAGACCTGCTCGGCCAGCGAATCTCCTGGTTCAGGACAACAAGGTTGACTGAGGAAATAAATACTGTTATTACACCCAATGGTGTAAATTGATTACCAGTCATTGATTTTCATTATTTACACAAAGGCACCTTTGTTCAGGTAATGAAAATTACCAGGAATACATTTACTTAACACGGAGCCCTTGTGGGCAGTGTGCCAGGACTGATCCCTTCAAACTCGGGTCCTTTTCCCACGCATTCGACACTGACAGGTTCTGGTTTTTGATCTGCAGAACAGACAAACCGGCACCTCCGTAGCCAGGTGGGCAGGAGCAGCAGTGCGTAGCACACGCTTCTTGATTAGACCGGGGTTCAAGCCCGTGACCACCAAATACGAAGGGTGCGGAAAGGTCAGGGAATGATCACCGCATATCCCAGGAGCAATATGGCCTTAGTTGCTAATGCTCCTAAAAACCAAATAACAGACAAACCGACCATACAATCCACAAGTTCATTTTACAGACACAATACGCCAATCTCTGAGGTCCTCCGTGACGGTATAATAGTTTTGCCACTTGTCTAAGGGATCTGGATTCGATTCCCGTCTCTGACTAGAAGGATTTCTAAAGTTTTCCTCAGTCAAGGTGGCGTATAATGGCCTTTAGCTGCCGTTGCGCCTTAAAACTTCCAACAACAGTTCAGTCAAGGCTGTATTTAGTCATTCTTAGGTGGAAAAAGTACGGTTTTCCATGAGTTATTCCGGCTTTTTTATCCACATAATATTCAAATCGACCAGTGAGACACACTTGTGTGCACATAATGCACAATGAAGCAATATGGCCTAAGTCGTCGATGCAGCTACAACAACAACTGACGCCTCGTGCCCTTAACCGCCTTGGAGCAAATTTATTACAACAACAAAAAATCCGTGATGACTGTGCAGTGTATGAGTTTTATGCTTCGCAATAATTCATAATTAAAGTGTAACAGGTACCGATCTTTCATATTCCAAAAGAAGCGTACTTCTTTTCTTTAAACACATTTACGGTTCGCCCCTGATAATTGAATTAATGAGATGGAAGTATGATGAACCAACCTTCCAATTTTTGATTATGGAAACTGCTGATTCGGTCATGCGCAGAGAGGTCCATTGGCGACTATCTGAAGTTGACGAACAGTAACTTGCATGACCTTACTTTGAACTACTGTACTTAGAGACAAAATACGACCTGATAGGAGTTTGATATAACTTAACTGTCTGAAGAGATATTGAGTGCGGTATTCAGATAATATATATATAAATGTTATATAGTGTTTAAACTGAACGCCATTGAGGCTGATAAGCTAAATCAACCTTGGAGCGTTTCATTTGGGGACTCTTCAAAAATTACGTCACTTTTTTGTACAGTACTTTCCCTTAAAGCTTCATAACAATAGCTTTTAATATTCTTCCTCCCTGTAGAGACAGTCCTATCCCCTCCCAAGCTCGTCATATCTTACATTCCTTTCTGAATGTGTATATCAGATTTAACACGTACAGTAATAAACCAAAGGTCAGGACAATTTATAATCTTGTTGAATTATTTTTCAAACTGAAAATACTAAACGGCAGGAACACCTCGTGAGGCTCTATAAAAATAATAAGAACTTCATGACTACCTGTCAGTTCAGTGGAGTTTTTTAAAAAGTAAAAAAAGTTTACTTTTAAAAAAAGTAAACTTTTTTACTCTATAGAAGCTTTTAACCGCTGAGGTACGTTATAAGATAATTGCTTTAAATTTTAAAGAAAACAAATTAGTGTACAACAACGTCCATTACATTAATATAATACTTTAATTATACAAAAAAAATCAATATTTCCTTATTTATATTGGAGTAAATTTCTTTATTTTATAATCAGACGTTAAAAGAAGCTAATTTTTGCCTATTTTTCAAATAAACGAATTTAGAACATCAGGATTTAAATTGTGCATGGATAAAGCTATAGACATTGCAACTAAGTTGGAAGTACCGTCAGTTACCACAATAATGCAGATTCACCTTTAAAACTGTTTGCTTTGCTCTGAATGCAATGATATCAGTTACGAGACATTACAACTGCATTAAATGGAACCAAGGAACAGGCCAAAGGGTAATATGCAAAATTGCAGTCTGAAATAAAAGGGCTGTTAACAGAAATTACTTCTTTTAAATGTATTATAAGTGTAGTTGAAACATTGAGTATTATAAATAAAGTAAGTAAAGCAATGCAAAGTAGTACAATTGAGATGAACACTGCAATTATATTGATAGAAGGTGCTCTTGGTCAAATAAACGAATTTAGAACATCAGGATTTAAATTGTGCATGGATAAAGCTATAGACATTGCAAGTACCGTCAGTTACCAGAAGTTACCATATGTAAAGTACTGCATATGGGAAGCAGTAACCCCAGAATAACGTATCAACCCTGTGGTACTACACTGACAGTGGTAGAGAATGAAAAGGACCTGGGGTAATTGTGCAGGAAGATATGAAGTTTTCTGAGCAGTGCAGACGGTCTGCAAGATTAGCTCATGGTGTATTGTCAATAATATTCAGGAATTTTTCTAGCAGGGATAAGGAGGTGATTATCTCCTTGTGTAAGGAAATGGTCAGGCTACACCTTGAGTACTGTATACAGGTCTGGAGGCCTAATTTTAGGAAGGATGTAGAGCTGCTGGAGCGAGTGCAGAGAAGGGCAAACAAGATTAGTGAATGGAACAAAGGGTTGCTCTTACGAAGAAAGGCTTAAGTTTTGCAAATTACATTGTCTGGAGACTAGGCACCTACGAAGTGATCTGATTGAAGTGTACAGTATAAAGCTTTGAATGGTTTGAGCATGCTCAATGCTGATGGGATTCTTCCTCTTGCTCAGAATAATCGCCTGAGAGGGCTTTAATTCAGATTGAGGAAAGACAGTTGTAGGATAGATGTGCAGAAGTTTGCCTTTAGCCAGCGTGTGGTTGATTGCTGGAAAACTTCCACTTGTCGGTGTAGCAGTTTATAACTTAAATAGATTCAAGGCAGAACTAGACAGGCGTTTGGAGGGAGTGGATGGGTGAAATGAGAATGATGCTATATAAGCTTGCTTTGTTGCATCATGTGTCTTTACTAATGCTTGCTAATGATAACTTCATCAGATGAACGCTCTATTGATTCAACCAAAAGGTTTGAAACGGAATTATTTAATATAATGATCGATGTAGCTATCGTTAGTTTACAAGAAGATTTTATTAGAATCAGACGAATTGAATATCCTCGGCTTTTCATCTTATTCTAAAATCATAAAAGTCTATGAATTTATTTGAAAGTGCAATAAGAACAAAATGTCAACGCCTTGAAGGAATTATCAGTGGAGAAGACGGGAGCAGCCACATCGATGCCAAAACGGCACGTCAAGAAATCCAATCTTTGCAACGTGTGTTAAAAGGTGGAAGAATTGGTTGCCTGCAATTGATTTATTAATTGAATTATCTCCCAACATCATCATTTCTCTTCGGATATTATTAACATTGCCAATTACAGTTGCCTCTGGAGATAACAGTTTTTCAAGACTCAAAATGATTGAAACATATTCACGAGCAACAATTGGCCAAGAAAGAATTAATGGATTGGCCATTATGTCAATAGAACAAGATGTACTAAAAGATATAAAAGCATCAGACTTTATAGACAAATTTATATTCAACTAAATATCATAAGGAAATGATGTGAAAACTTTTAAGTTTAAATAAATAATTACGATTTCAATAATTTTTGGGTGTTTCCTTTTTTTTTTTTTTTTTTTTTCCAATTTTAAGAATTCCACTTCTAATTTTTAGAGGGGGCTCAAGATGATATTTCTCCCGGGGTCGAAAGAAGTCTAGGTCTGCTATGTAGCCTACTGTTTTATGCAGTCATTTATGCTGTCCTCACTCCAGCGTATGCGTCAAGTTAAAATAAAATCATTATTTTAAGATTAAGATTTCAGATTAAGTTAAAATAAAATCATTATTCAAAAGCCTGCGGTCTTTATAGTTTTTTAAAATAAAATAATCATTATTCAAAAGCCTGCAGTCTTTATTTATTATTCTACTCTTTATCAGTGTCTACGGTCTGGACTGCATTTCACCATACTTTAGGTTAGCCACAGCAGGAAAGGGCCTCTATTGGCTGTTAACTCTGAATGAAAAATCCCAAGAGGGGTCGAATAATACCTACAGTAAGGGACGATAAAGCCGAAGAAGCTGGGGTTATGTACGAAATCAAAGGACAGCGGGGAGTAGAATACTCCTTTGTGCAGTTTTGTTGCCTCAACATGCATGAGGTATGAGCGAATTTCATCTAATACCATTTTTTTTACAATCAAAAAAAAGATCAATTTTCTTCTTTTTTCCCGAAGGTGTTAAGATATACTTGAATATTATTTTATTCATTTAATTAACTTTTCACAAACTTAAAGCTTAAATACTAAAAAGTAAACCTTGTCATTTACGTATGTTATTTTAGTTACAGTATCATATTTCGAAATACCATAATTCATTCTTAAAGGTAACAAGCCTAACATTCAAAATGACATAAAATTGGGCAAATTTCATGTTATTTTGAATTTTAGCGAAAGTGCTTCGTACCAAATTTCATCAAAATCCCGTCATGCAGAACGCTATCTGGTATATACGTGCAGACGACGAACAGACAACGAATATGAGCATCGTTTGTACCTGAAAACGTGTCAAACAACTGACTAGTGTGCAACTCCAAGGTAATATTTTTGTCAGCGCTAATCGAAATTGATTGATATCAAACTTACAAACGGTTGTGGTGGGAGGTAAGGAAGGAATTTAAAGAAATTCAGGTTGATCCAAAATGTGTGATATAATTTTTCTCATTCATATGAATTACTCATTTCTTCCGATTTCATTTCCGATATGATGCAAGAAAGCAAGCCTATGCAGCATCACAGAAAAAAAAAATCTTCCCATTTCACCCATCCATTTGCTCCAAAAGTTTGTTCAGTTCTTCCTTGAATTTATTTAAGCTATCAACTTCCACAACGACAGATGGAAATTTGTTCCAACTATCAACCACCTGCTCGCTAAAGGCAAATTTCCTGACATCTATTCTAAAACCGTCTATCCCCAATTTGAATTTATCCCCCCCCCCTCAAGTGCGTAATGTGAGCAAGAGGAAGAATCCCATCAGCATTGAGCCTGCTGATTCGAGCCTTATGCACCTCAATCAGATCACCTCGCAAGTGCCTAGTCTCTAGACGCTGCAATCTGCAGAACTTGTCTTTCTTGGTAACAAGAGAACACCTTTGTTCCCCTCACCAATCTCGTTGCTCTTATCTGTACTCGTTCCAACAGCTCTACATCCATCCTAAAATCAGGCCTCCAGACATGTATGCAGTATTCAAGGTGTGGCCTGACCATTGCCTTATACATGTACAAGACGATAATCACCTCCTTATCCCTGCTACCAAAGTTCCTGTATATCATTGACAATACCCCATGAGCTACTCAGGCAGCCTGTCTGCACTGTTCAGAAAACTTCATATCTGACTGCGCAATTACCCCTAGATCTTTTTCGTTATCCACTACCCTGGGTTAGTACCACACAGTTGGTACGTTACTCTGGGGTTACTGCTTGATAAGTTGCTAGCTTAAATAAATTCGAGGAACAACTGGACAATCTTTTGGAGCGAATGGATGGGTAAAATGGGAAGGTTATTTTTTTTCGACTGATGCTGTATAAGCTTGATTTCTTGCATCATATGTCTCTACTAATGCTAATTCCTATTTTGCACATTTTCCAGATTACAGAAATCGGAAGAAGAGTGGAGCCGACCGGGCTAGCCAGGTGGGTAAAGTGCCTGCCTGGCAACCGCAAAGGTCGCGGGTTCGAATCCCGCCTCGGGCTTGGATCAAAGTACTGCAAAAACCTTGGGAGGTGCATTATGGCCACAGAAGCCGATGCGCCAACAACTACCAAAAAAAAGAAGAGTGGAATAACATATTCGCGGTCTTACCATGCGAATTTCTTTGTAGTAAACCGATATTTTTTGTTTTATATTCAAACGCTCTGGTAGTTCTGTCGCCGTCCAGCAACTTCCTAGTGTGGGAATCTGGAGGTGTGGATTTTCAAGGTTGTTGCGTAACTAGTTTTTACAGGGCTATTAGTAACGTTATCTTGATCTTTAGACCAGATATTATAACCCAACACGTATCCAGTTTTTCAACACTGTGTAGTATTATAACGGAACGAAGTTGTGGATACCTCTTTGATTCAAAGTTACAGCATTTTAATGTCTAAGATGAATACAGCTTTACTTAAAATCCCTTGCTCAATAGAACTGTTTATGTCTACAAATTTTGAGGGGCCCAACATAGTGAGTTGCGTATATCTGGTAGCAGCCACAGGCTAGTTGTTGTCCTTGCAACTGGATACTCAGTAAGTCCAAAAAAAGGAGTCATATGATTCATTGAGTTGGCCTTGAGTTACAGGCACAGTTTATAAATAATTAATTATTAGTATTTGCTAATGCGCCTGAAATGTTACGCACTGCGTACATTAACTAACATGTTATCTCTAGTTCCAATGAACTTTTTACAATTTTATTTTATTTATTCTTTTTTAAAGCCTCAATTGTCGATTTTATGTTATTATTAGGCGCGTTAACATACATGTATATGTGTAATGAACCTATTGTTTTCACCACGTTCGTCCGTCCGCATGTGATAACTTGACTCATAGTGAATAGATTTTCATGCAGTTTTATATTTAGGCCTCATAAAAAAAATCGGGCCATCGAAATTTCATTAAAATTGGACCAACAGAAATCCGGAAGTCATTATTTCTTTGTTCTATTTATTTCATTCATACATATTACTTAAGCTATCCTCTTCAAAAAGCATCTCGTGGGATGCATGATGATTAAAGCCGGCCCCTTTCAAAATCGGCCATGTGGTAGGCAATGGCATACCACCACATTATCTGATGCCACGGAAACCATAAAAAAAACAACTCCAAAAATTTCCGTTAAAGGAAGACCTGCAACTAGATAGAAGGATGGGATCAGTGAACTTTTGGGTGTGACATTTTGCGATGCCGCTCTATACGAGCGATGCAGTTGGAGGAATTTGTTGGTGTCCACAACAGCTCCTCGGGGAACTATGTGACTGGAAGAAGAATCCATATAAAGTAAATTGTAGTTTAAGCAACTGTATATTATGTTTTTTTTTTTTTTTTTTTTTTTGCCGTGTTGCTAATTGGAGCAATAAATGGGAAATATGGCGGATGGGCCAAAACGAAATGCTTCCGTTTCGTGCATAAAAGTCGTTGCTTTTTGCAACTTTTTGTTATCAGTTTACTAAATACATAAATCACGAATTATTATATTAATTACAGCAGAAGCTTTTACGTGCTATATTTCAATTGTTATTGAAATACAGGAAGAAATAAGTAAAATCGCATTATGATATAATAGATACTACAACTGCTTGATTTATAAAATCAGGGGATCTAAATACGTGTTTCCTTCCACGCGCAGTTGATTATAAAGTATTACAAAACAAGGAGTGAACTGGAAGGTATGCGCAATTAAGCGAAACAATTACGTTTATATAATTTTAGTTAACCAATTAGTAATTAATAGGTAACGAGATATCGCTTTTATTCATTAGTAAAAGAAAATATTCAATTGATTTAAATCAAGAAGTAAAAATCGAACTACAGTGTATCCTGAAACGTAACACACTGCCTATCTCAACTAACTGGTTTTATAATGTCAATGCTCACTTAATGCCATACAGTGCATAACAGATCAACTTTTTGCATCGCACCAGGCGAAATTAGTCGCAAATTTGGCTTCACTTTCACTTATTGGCAATCGTCCAGTTATTATACACAGTTCAATGAGGGGGAGACAAAAAAAAAAGTGATTTTAAAAACAGTGAACTGTTCAAAAATATAAACTGCTCGTGTTTCTTATAAAATTTGCAAATAAAATATACTTTCGAAATTGCGTTGTTGAAAACAAGGGGGGAAAATGAATATAATATGTAAACATTATGTAATATGAACTGAGAAAGTATCGGGTAATATATTATTATGTATATAAATACATAATAATGCGAAATTTTATAATGATTTTTCTCCCATTTAGTTTTATTTTGTACTTAACAATTTAATTTTTGTTTTGATTTGTGTCATGATATCTATCTTTATATTTGTACCTGGTTTTGATGCCAAAAATAATAAATGTTTTATTAGAATACGTATGTGTTGTATTATATTCTTAATTTTTATCCTTAAAAATATATGAGCAATGCACAGGCTGCCAGGGCAGGTCATAAGGTATTATCAAGTAGGGAAAAGGAGGTGATTATTCCTTTGTATAAGACAATTGTCAATCCACGCCTTGAGTACTGCGTATAGGTCTGGAGGCATCATTTTAGGAACGATGTAGAGTTGCTTAAGCGTGTACAGAGAAGGGCAGCAAGATTGGTGAATGCAACGAAAGGGTCCTCTTACCAAGAAAGGCTTAAGTTCTGTAAATTGCAGCAGCTGGAGACTAAGCACCTGCGAGGTGATCTGATTGAGGTATGGCCTTGAATGGGTTGAGCACGCTGAATTCTGATAGGATTCTTTCGCTTGCTCAGATTACGAACCTGAAGGGGCATACATTCAAATTGAGGAAAGACAGTTATAGATGTGCAGAAATTTGCCTATAGCTAGCTAGTTGATTGCTGGAACAAACTTCCATCTGTCGTTGTGGAAGTTGATAGCTTGAATAAATTCAAGGAAGAACTGGACAAACTTTTAGAGGGAATGGATGTGTGAAATTGTTTTTTTTTTTTTTTGGCTGATGCTACATAAGCTCATACACTTGCTTTCTTGCATCACGTGTCTCCATTGCACAAATTCTAGTTTAAATTAAGACATGATTCTCTCGTGGTAGCACACTTGGTAGAATCGCCCACCTCCCCACACCGGGTGGAAAAGACCTGAATTCGAGCCCCGTCGATGACGGGGGGGGGGGGGCTTTATGGGCCATTTTCACTATGTGGTTGAGTTAGTGGGTCTCAGGCGAGGGTAGCATGGTTTTTTACTCCCGGAAACTCCGGTTTTTTATCTAGCAAACAGAAAATCGACCATGTTTTTACAGACAGTATATACGGGGAAATATGGCCTTAGTCGCTGATGCTCCTAAAAAGCCCTCGCGGGTAGGATCGCTGTCTTACCCACACCCGGTGGAAAAGACCGGTCGATGAGGTGAGGAACTTTTATGGTCCAATTTTCGCAACGTGGCTTAGTTAATCGGTCTCAGGCGAGTGTAGCATGGTGTATTTCCCAGTAACTAGGGTTTTTCATCCAGCAAAACAGAAAATGGACTTCAGAACACACGCAATTTTTTTTTTTTTTTCGTTAGTTGTTGGCGCATCGGCTCCTGTGGCCATAATCCACTTCCCAAAGGTTTTGCATTTTACTGTGTTCCAAGCCCGAGGCGGAATTCGAACCCGCGACCTTTGGGCAGGCACTTTACCCACCTGGCTAGCCCGGTTGGCGCGCAATTTACAGACAATGTATACGGAGCAATATGGCCTTAGTTGTTGATGCTCACAAAACCGAACTACAACAACAACAACAGCTCTTAATAACCCTAATGCTAATTTTATAAGAAATTTTACAATATAATTCCTTTATTGGTACTCATTAATAAATTATATCTTTCTGCTTGTGAAGCTGTCCACTTTAACCAAGAGTAATTTCACGAAACGAACTGATCACATGATATACGCCATTACGTGATGTCTATAGTAGTTTCATTCAATAGTGCTGTCCGGTTATGTGATTGACACCTTGCTGGTACACGTACAGCCCGAGATCAATCACTGTGGCCTGCCTATACCTGTATCTGCTTAGTCATACCTCCATGTTTTCCTGTTATATAAAGTTAAAGCGAAGCTAAGCATAATAGGTTGAAAAAGGAAATCGCTCCCAATATAGCGCTTTAATTTTATTTATTTTATAAATTTGTATCCGATTGTTTGGCACCAGTTCTTTTCAGTATATTAAATTGAATTTTTTGTAACCGTATCACACTTTAGTATGACCTGTTATCAAGAATTCCTTAGGTTTTTTTTGTTTTTTTTTAATATTAAAATATAAATGCACAAGGCATAACACAATATGAGCTTTAGTTTTTTTTTATTTTTTTTACCTAACTTCTTCAGCGGATTGTTTAGATTATTTAATTTTAATATGGTTGCTTTGTGGTATTTCCATAATTACACTTCACTTAACCCTTCCATTTTTCCTTTTGTGCAGTAATTATTTTCGAATATTTTATAGACGTATTTATTTTTACAGTTTCCGTTTTTTTTTTATTTTTATATATTTCTTGTTTTTCATTCTTTGCTTGCTTCATGCTATTTGCTTTCAACATTTTTTTTTTATTAATTATTATTATGCAGTTTGTTTTTATGCTTCCGGACGATAATGGCTACATTATCGTTTAATTCTCATTGAAGTCATATTCAGTTATTTCAGTTTTATGCCCCTGTGCTAATTAAATTTTCAAAATTAACAAATAATGTAGAAAAATTTCATTCGCTGTTATTTTTATAATTGACAACGCTATTATTTCAGAAAAAAAATCTCAAGATTCTTTAGCAGTTTATTTTTTTCCTATCTTAACACTACGCAATTTATAAACATTATAAATACAGTACAATCAGTGGAAAAAATAATGGTACAAGTATACGCTAATATGGTGTTGGGCCATCTTTTGCTTTTAAAACAGCTTGTATTCTACGTGGAATAGATTCAAACATTTCAAAACATTAAAAATGTTTTGAAATGTTTAAATAAATGTTTAAATTATTAAATATTTTTAATGATAAAGGTGGTGGTTGTGCAGGCCATGGGAAGTTCTTTGCCCCAGTTTCATACCCTCAATTCCAATCACCAAGTGTCCAAGTTTTGTACTCCTTAGACTACTGCATCCTCTTTCTATCATTACCATTAGTAACAAAGAGCTTAGCAATAGCGGCTCTGCCATAAATTTCATCTTTATAAATTTCTTGTCGAAGTATTTTCTTATAAACTGGATTGCTGAGACTCATATTAAGTTCTGCAGTTATTTTCGATGCAGTAGTTTTGAGGCAGCATTGTCCAGCGGTCTCTTTCAGTCAGCTCAGTTTTCTGCCATAATTCGTCCTATCAGATTTTATTTGAAACCTGTAAATTCAGCCACAGATTTATATACCGATGTTTTTTGGGAGATACTGTATAAGGAAATACCGTAGTATTTTATGCTGGTGCAAACCCGTTGGGATTTGGGTTCCAATCTCAGTTTTCTGCAAGTACCAAACATAAAATAAATTTAACTTTCGGTCACATATTATCAAAATTAAATGGGATATACCAAAATTAATTAATTTTGGTATATCCCATTAATTAAAAGTAATTAATAATAGTAAAACAGTTATTTAGACTACAGAAACGGGTATGCATGAGTCATTCATTTCATATTGCTATCTGTACGTTCAAAGCCCCTGACGAAGTAATGGAGAGATGGCCAAATGGATGAATGTAATTTTTCCATTTCTTTCCTAACCCTTTTATTTTCCTTTTCAGATTACTATTTTTGTTGGTTTTTCAACGTGGTTCTTTAGCTATAAGATCATACAAATTCAAATTTAATATTTAACTAGCAATATTATAATTTAACATTAATTTAAAAAAAAAACATAAATAAGCAAACCGGATAAGTTTATATATTTTATTATGCCACAGGCACGGCCGTATTGGCCAATAGACACTGTGCCTAGAACCTACAAAACAAACAAGAATAAAAAATAATAATAATAATAAAAATTAGTTTGTAAGGACAAAAAATAACAGCATTATACGATCAGCATGGAGTGTCGAAAGAAATAATTCAAGATAATTTTGATCACCCATCTACCCGTAAAAATCGATAATTATAAAAATACTTCCACCAGAAGTGGCAAGGACTTTAAGCCGGTCCTGACAGAGGGAATTAATCGGAAATGCGTCATATATTTTATACGTTATAATTTAATAACTTATATATACACTCAGTGACCACTGAATTATGACCAGCCCATTCGTAATGGACTATGCCGCATAGTTCGCAGTATTAAAAGCCGAGCAGCTTCGTACACTAGAGCAGTGATAATTTGCATCTGGTTGTGCAGGTAAAAGTGATAAAGTAGTAATTATGGGACTTAGTAAATATATCACGGAGTTACAAAAGGGCATGATTGTTGGGTGCTTCTATATTGGAAGAGGCACGTCTTGTCGGTTGCTCACGGCCTACTGTGGTTAAGGTGAACAAAGAATGGTATCGATCGGGACAAACCACCTCCCGCGGACAGAACTATAAAGGATTACGCAAGGTGGATGTTCGTGGCGGGCAAAGGGTGCAGCCCGTACAGTTGAGCCTGTGCGACAATTGACATAGCAATACAATATGGAGAATGCAAGAACAAAATCCCAAATGATGATGCGCCGCACACTCAGACGTATGGGGTTCCACAGCAAACGACCCAAGAGACACCCTATCCTCACCGCTGATCATCATCGACGGCGAATGCTCTTGTGTCAACAACACGCTGGTTGGACACTGGAGGACTGGAAACGAGTATGCTGGTCGGATGGTCCAAATACTTAGCGCAACACGCCGACGGACGCCTTCGTGTTGTGGCGCAAACAACAAAAGTCCATGGACTCATCGTGCATGGTGCCCACTATTCAAGCAGGTGTCGGTGATTGCTTAATGTGGGGCATGTATTTCTGGCAAAAACTAAGACCCCTGGTGCGTATGGACCAATGTCACTGGTGAAGTCTACCGGCAGCTCTTAGGAGACCATGTTGCATTTTTTTCCGGACAGAAACGGGATCTTCCAAGGCGATAATGCGACGAGTGGTTCGAGGATATCAAGATAATCAAGTTCAAGGATAATCAAGATATCACCCATCTTGTTGTTTGTTTGTTTGTTTGTTTGTTATTTGGTTTTCAGGAGCATTAGCAACTAAGGCCACATTGCTCCGGGATATGCGGTGGTCATTCCCTGACCTTTCGCATCATCCGTATTTGGTGGTGACGGGCTCTAACCCCGGTCTAATCAAGAAGCGTGTGCTACGCACTGCTGCTCCTTCCCACCTGGCTACGGAGGCGCCGACACCCATCTTGATTAGCCTCCAAATTCGCCTGACCTCAATCCAATTGAACATCTGTGGAATGTTTTGGAACGGGAAGTGAGACGTATGGACATGCAATCGTCATGTATTCTAACACTGTAGAAAGTCTTGCAGGCGTCGTGGCTGCTGAACCCTACAGACATCTAATGGAATCAATACCTACGCGAATATCGGCATTTATCCATGCGAACAGTGGACCAACACGATATTAGGTAGGTGGCAATAATTCAGTGATCACCCAGTTTGCAAATGCATACAGTATATATATATATATATATTTGCAAACTTGTGAGTGTATAATTTAAAAAACTAATAAACCATGAAACCTTAAAATCTCCCTATAAAACAATAAATATACGAAGGGAGTTCCTTCATACTACGACTCAGAAGCAGAAATCACCTCATCATCACTCAGGTTTTCCACAAAGAAAGGATTTCAGGGCAGGAAAGAGGAAGAAATCTGAGGATACAAGGTCGGGGGGAATAAGCAATATGAGGAATAAGAAGGTTAGAATAATACTTCGCCTTCATAGTACAGCCCTTTTGAAGTTAATCCGTTAGTATTACACCATGCCGATCCCAGAAAAATGACAGCATTACCTTGCCAGCACTTGGTTGCACCTTAGTTTCAAGATCATAATGATGGATCCAAGTTTCATCCATGGTGATCAGCCGTTAAAAATACCCCTGTTGCTTTTCTCTGGCACCTCGACAACATTACATATGCACATTGTACCTTTTCCTTCCTCTCGTAAGGGGTCAGAAGCCTGGGAATCCATCTAGCAGACACTTTAATCATATGCAACTGTTGATGGATGACGTTCCTCACAACCCCCTACACTAATTTGGAACTCTGCGGCTAGTTCTTTGAAGCTAATACGGCGATCTTCCAGGATTGATGCCTCAATTTTTTCAACTCTCTTTTCTGTTACAGCAGTTGCTGGGTCCTGGAATTTCTTCATCATCGACAATCTCATCAACCTTAGGTTGTTGAAGTTGTTCGACATTTGAATTGTTCATATCGATATACAACAACACTAACCTGGACAGTCTTCTCCATAGACAGCGGCCATTTCTTCGTGGATTGTTTTGGGTGTTTTCTCTTGCAGAAAGAGGAACCGAATCACACATCTGTATTCCACTTTATCCACTGTGATAATTCACTTCATTCAGTGCTGCAAAGAAAAAAAAATTGAATTGTTAGCTCGAAACCAAAATTTGTGTGGTTGCTATGGAAATCTCAAGGTATCAAACAAACAAACAAATAAAAAAAAATCATCTTTTTGGTTCCCCTCCCCCCTCGTATACCCACATATAATGACCTCCTTCTGAAATACGTACTTAAAAACGATTGCACTTCTGGGGTTAATATATATGAGCAATTCTTACTGTATATTGTTTTATTTTATATTTAAACATATTTGTTTATATTTAATTAATTTTGTTTATTTATATTTAAATAGGCGCTCATATCGTAGGTGGGACTTGGAGGTGTAGTCCTCTCCTTAAATGGTCCCTGCTAATACTTATATTAATCTTTAGACTCTACAATAAGCGAATACTAGTAAACCTACTTACGTACAAAAATTTGTTTTAATTTTGCTTACAAGTTCATTCTTATAGATTGCAATTAAAATGTCAGATCTGATATTAGCTGCAATATTTTGTTCACCATAAAGGACTGAAGGCACTCTTCTGACGATATACACTGACCTTAAGGAATCCAGCTCCATTAAAGAAACTCGTTTTTAATTGCACTGTAGAGTTTCAAATTAAAAAATAAATAATAAATCATCGTGACGTCACAACATGGGAAAACAAATGAGCATCCGAAGATACGAATCTTCTTCGAATCGAACTTATGTCTACAACCAAATATAACTTTACCTTATTGTAAGATAAATAATTTTACCTTAATTTTTCATGAAAACCTACTTTAAAATTCTACTGTAATTTGTGATTAACGATAAAATTTTTACTTTTCAAATAGAAGTAAACAACCACTGGTTTTCCCCACTTGTCAACTACACAATAAACGGTTCCATTTTTGATTCTTCTTCTTCTTCTATCACAATGTAAACATCACACAGCTGTTTCCTTGATACATACCGATTTTGCGAAAATTAGTTTTATTTAGGAAGAAGAGACTTCCGTTATTTCAGTACCTACTCCTATATGACGAAAGCCTGTTGAATCAACATGTAGACGAATAGTCAGTAGGCGAAAAGTGCCTTAAAGGCGTGGCTAAGTGGACAAGTCGATTTGGTAAAATAGAAGTCGCGCAATAAGAAGAAGGTATAAAATGAACCCAATATGGAGGCTAACTTTTAAATCACAGGAAGAAGATTTTTGACAGCTTTATTTTTTGCCATTTCATTTACTGGGTTCACTGAAAAAAGAGCAATTACTTTGCGGGTCATTACATTTGACTTATTACGAAGCTGTGTCGTTCAGACGCTGGCGTCTGCGTAGTACTTCTTTCCCTCTCTCGTGTATAAAGTGGTTTAGTCTGATTGCTGTGGCAGCAAAAGGTGAGGTGAGGTGCATAGTCTGGCAAGCGAATGAACTGCAACTTCAGATTGTGACCTAAATCGGTGGCTTTGGGCTTAGTCTGGTTTTTCATAAGCTCGTAAATTTTGTTATAATTTTAAATTATGATGGCAGCAATATTCCTTCTGTTGATTTTAACGATCATGACAGTAAATTAAGGAAAAGAATAATTAGCACATAAAAAAGTTGCTTATACGACATTTTTACATATTTTCAAACCCTAAGATACGAATCTTCAAATATCATCATTTAATACCAGTAGGAGCCATAATGCAAGCCAAGACAATTCAAGTTGCTCATCATTGTAGTAATAGAAAAACGACTTAAAACAGGATTTACCACCATTTTCAGCGTTATCTCTTATGAGGCGAATAACCAGATAATCAGGGAGGTTTACGTGTCTTAAATGGCGCGAAATCTCTACGAGTTTTACATTTCAGCAACCATAAAATAAGCAAAAGTACAGTATTTGACAATTTTTTAAAGTTGTCTTCTTGCTTATTTTTAAGACAAGTTTTTAAAAAAGCTTGTCTTATTCTTTTCCTTATTTAGTGTACATAGATATCTGTACTGCGTCTTCTTGTTGTTTTCTGTAAGTAAGGAAGCCATTTTAATATTTGTAATGAAATCAATATGTATAAAATTATTTGAAAAATAGTTTTAATTTATTTTTATTGTTTCAGAATAATACGAACAAAGGTAAAGTGCCACGAGCTTTATAGTGAAGGAGAGGGTGGAAATTCTAAGATGGCAAGAAAAATATTCACGAAGTTGCACGCTAGTTCAAGAAGTATTTTGGTCATAAACCATTTAAACACCATAAAGCAAATTGTGAAGAACTCTGAATGTTACAACCCCAGATATCCTTGACAATGTTCTGTGGACTGATGAAGTCATAGCGGGATCACGTCAATAGTGGGGTGAGGCATGTGCCCTTGGGGAAAAATTTGGGGACGCCTTTTTATGGTTAAAAAAATTCAAAAAGAACAGTTTTCAAGGGGTGCCAATTTTTTTATTTTCCCTGAAGATTGTCATCGCCAACAACCCTAGTTACGCCACTATACGTCACTTCCTTGCAAGAGAATTCGATGTATGACAGTTTGGCGAATGACATTTCGCTGTATGGGATAATTCTGTGAAAGACAAGTGGTGGTTCTACAACAATTTGGTGATTAGGACACTCACATCGGAGGGGAGGGAGTGGAATTATTCCAGGTACTAAAAGTAGAGATCATTGATGAATGCCGGCTGGGCGATGCGCATCTTCTGTTACAAACCCGCTATAATTTTTATTGAAAGAAGTTAGTAGTAGGCTATTACCGTGGGTGGGTTAAGGATAGGAGTACCCATATCCATCCATGTTTCCCTGAAGATTAAGGCGTCGTCTCCAGTGCCCTTGGCGGTTCTCGGCAATCCCGACTAAGGAATGCTCACAGAGTAGTAATATATCTTACTTCTCTGTGGGAATGGTACTCCAACGGAGTTGTGCTGAAATAGTCACGTACTCATTTTCCAACATGCCCATGAGAAGGATCAGCGTGAATCCTTTTATGCACATAAACGGATAAAAAAAATATTTTTTTCTTTTTTCTAAATTTCCGCATTCCTCCTTTCTAAGTCACCAAAATTTCTCTTGTTATCTAAACCTTTTACTTCACTGATTTTGTTAATTTATGATCGCTGTGTGATACATTCAATTGTCATGCACCAACTGTCACATACAATGAATTTCCATGGGCAGAACTGTCGTAAAACGAATTTTTCTTGCTATGATTGACGTGACCCCTCCCACATGGTCAAACAGGAATATTACAAAACGGCCGGAAATGTGGACTTCAAGGAATTGGCGTTTGCATCGTGGCGATTTCCCCTACAAACTCAATGTTTTCCATTCAAGAATTTCTTGCGAAGTGTTTCATCACTGTGGCCTCTCATTCGCTGTACATCTGATTTAGCTCCCTCTATTTCGTTTTTATCCCAAGCGTGAACGTCCTTGAAAGCAGGGACGTATTCAGGGAAGAATAGAGGGGGAATATTCTCTCCCCCAACCAGAAATTCATTAACCGCATTCTAATTCTTTATTTCAATATTTTCTTTCTTTGTTTGTATGGATTTCTAGAAATATTATCACAGTTTCATTTTACTAATGACTTTCTGGAAGAAATAATGGTCAATTAAATTTTAAAGTATATTGTTTGATTTTAATGTTTTCTTTCTGTCCATGAACTTCTTTTGATGTACATATTTCCGCTCTGTATCAATTGCATTTAAGAAAAAGGCTTAAAACCTTTTTCGGTTGGTTTTAAAATATGTAAGATATATCACTGTTGATACAATCCGTTATTTGCATGGTCAACACCACCACAAATACCTAAAATATATGCACAAACATACAACAAAATAGGTAATTTTCCTAGTTTGTGCTTCAGGAATCCTAATAAAAACACGCGTTTTAGAAATCCGTGCAACATTCACAGGTTACTTAGTCTTGCTCGAAGTATCACGTGTTTCAACTCCCGTGTCTCAACCGAAAAGTGGTTTTTGACCTATTGCAATATCAAGGTAACTCGCTTTAAAGGTGAAGGACCTTCATTTTTTAACAAACAGGACATTGTATCAATAGGAAAATTGCGTATAGATTACTTCAGCTACAACTGTAAACACTCTTTGACTATGGAATAAAATTTTGCCCGCTCAGGCCATGATAAAGGCCTATTTTTGAAGAAGCAACGTACTCTGTAGTGCCCACTAGAAAACAGGTATAGCCATTTTCGTAAAGATTGGCGCTTGGCCTTGAGTAACGGACAATACGATTTCAAGATTATGGGTATTAAGTTACTATCAAGTGCTGAATTGTTATTTTAACACGAAAGAAATATATTCTGTGCATTATATCATAAGTTCTTTCCACATTATCAAAAAAATAACTTATTAGTAGTCGTATATCATGCAAAAAAGCAAACTTATACAGCATCAGTAAAAAAAAAAAAAAAAAAACTTTCCCATTTCACCTATCCATTTGCTCCAAACGTTTGTCTAGTTCTTCCTTGAATTTATTTAAGCTATCAACTTCACAACCACAGATGGAAGTTTGTTCTAGCAATCAACCACTCTCTGGCCAAAGGCAAATTTCCACCCAATCTATTCAGCAACTGTCTTTCCTCAATTTGAATTTATGCCCCCTCAAGTGCGTAATCTGAACAAGAACAATTCCATCAGCATTGAGCTTGCTCAAACGTTTGCGGTGGAAAGCAATAAAAGTATTCTCCAGCCGCGAACTTTCATGAACAACAGTACTGATTGCTGTTTCTAGATGAGCTGTGGAATTTAAGACCACACCAAGCTTCATCACAGCATGTGCTCACGGTGTGACCTTGGCTTTCGGTCAAGTTTATGCTTGTTCAGTTTCGTCAACAACCGACGCGACACGCGAGGAACAGTATGCTGCTCTCAAATTTTGTTTCCGTCTCAAACGTATCAAGAAGGCTTATGGTGAATCTACGCTTCCATATAGTACAGCTCGCTGGTAGTTTAGAAGGTTTAAAATTGACATGATTCAATCATAAAAATCAGCGGTCGTACAGTTCCAATCATTGTTGACAATGATTGGAACCACATCATATGACTGTTACGGGACCTTACTTTGTGGGATCACATTTTTTTTTTTAATTACCAAAGAAGGAGCTGCGAGGAAAACGTTTACAGCCATCAGAATAAGTTGTAAAGACATCGGCGACGATTTTCAAACACATGTCAAAAAATGGTTTCCATCAGCTTTTTGTAGATCATTTTCATTAAGCGAGATAAGAAACAGAAGTTGAATCCCATCGATGACGCGAGGAACTTTAATGGGCTTTTTCACTCCGTGGCTGAGTTAGTCGGTCCCAGGCGTAGATGGCAAGGTTCAAAGTTTCCCCCCAGAAACTAGGTTTTTTTGGTCCAGCAAAACAGGCAAATCAACCAAAGAACACACGCAGTTCACAGACAAAATAAATACGGGTAGATGTATTATTTACGGGAGACCCTAATATCATAATTTGGTTTTTTGACCTCTGAGGGACTCCACTTGCTGCACTAGTCCACCTTGAGTTATGTCTATTTTTGTCTATTCTCTAATCCTATCCTTGATCCAACGAAGGATCTTGCAGTTAATCTCAATGTGCTCCAGTTTACATACTAATGTTTCATAAGAACCATATCAAAAGTGTTACTGGTCAAGGCAAATATAAAGTCAAAGCTGTTTCTTGCGTCCAACAGTGTTTTATGACTTCGTCATAATAAGTCAGGTAACACTTCCTCATTACAAACCAATGTTGTGATTCGAAGTACTGAATACCCCAGTACAAGAATTATTGCCACAAGATATAAATAAATGCAGAAAATTTTGTCAGTTGTTCATTCGATATATACGTGATTCCCTAAATTTCTCAGCCATGTTCGGATTACAGATGAATTATGTTGTACAAGAAATGGAAACTGTCAACGTTCCTTTTCTTTCAATGTTTGGTGTGGTGTTCTTGGGGGACAATCTTATTTATTTATTTATATTATATATATATATATATATATATATATATATATATATATATATATATATATATATTTTTTTTTTTTTTTTTACCATCAAGGTTTTCAGGAATATCATACCTACATTCTCTGGAGAACAGTTTGTGGGAACTGTTGGAAGACTTTATCTGACTTTTTTTTTTTTTTTTTTCATGGAACTTAAGACATTTCGAATAATTTCTTGCCACGTAGACGCTTGCATTTTGTACCAGAGCATTGTATAAACTTCTAATATTAGCTCCAACAAACACGTTTTTATATGCTGTTTACTACTTCTTGTAATCTACCTATTTCCGAATAATGGTTTTGCCTTCAGCTAATGCGTATGCACTCTCACACAGACCAAGCAAATCACCCATAGGGCATGACCACAACTGCCAGTACTCCATATGGCTAGTTGTTGAGGGGAAACGAAAAACAATTATACTAAACATAAAAAGGTGATGTCATCATTGTACCAAAGCATTGGTCTTTATGTTTGAGAATGTCTCTACAAGGTTTAGACATATCAAATTTTGTCAGTCTAATTCAACGCTTTGGCGTTTTAAATTAGTGATGGGCATAATCGATTATTTTGATTATACTCATATCATTCGATTATGTCCCGGGGGTGGCACAGTTGATATAATCACCGTCCTTCCCACACCGGTTGGAAGGACGGTGGCTAAGTTAATCTGTCTCAGGCGCAAGTATCATGGATTTTTATCCTAAAAACTTGGAATTTTCGTCCAGCAAACAGAAAATCGATCACAGAATGCTCACAATTTACAAATTTTATATACACTGAATGATCACTGAATTATGACCACCCACCTAATACTTCATAGGTCCTCCTTTTGCCATCAGTGCAGCAGCTATCCGACGTGGCATTGATTCAACAAGATGTCGAAAGCATTCTGGAGGAACAGCCAACCAAGCTGTGTGTAATGCGGTCAGCAATGCAGGTAGGGAGGTGATTGGTGTACCCAGACGCCTGATATGCCTTTCCATAGTGTCCCACAAGTGCTCTATGGGATTGATATCGGGGGAGTTCGGAGGCCAGTCGATATGCTGGAAGTGTCAGAACTGTGTTCCTCAAACCATTCCTGCACAACAACCGCAGGAATGGTTTGAGGAACTGCCCGATGGCTCGGTGCATTGTCATCTTGGAAGACACCATCGCCATTCGGGAAAAAGTGTAACATAGCGGGGTGTACACAGTCAGCAAGCAGTTGACGATAGCGAAGACCACTGATACATTGTTCCACATGCACCAGGGGTCCAAGTTCCTGCTAGTGAAACATGCTCCACACCATACAACTGCCTCCACCAGCCTGCACTTTTGATACCATGCATGATGGATGAAGAGCCTCATGTTGTGGACGCCAAATCCGTACACGACTATCCACGGTCTGAAGTAAACGTGACTCATCCGACCAGCACACCTTCTTCTAATCTTCTAACGTCCAAATTGCATTCTCTTTGCACCAGGCGAGTCTTTTACGCCGATGAACCTTGATTAGGAGAGGATGTGTGTGTTCTGTTGTTGTGTTCAGCCGTTTGGGAAATCGAGGCACCAGCTCATCGAACACCCACAATCTGTCCTTTATCAAGGTCCGATAAATCCTTCCTTTTACCCATCACGCTCGGAATTTTACTGCCTGCTGAACCACTCACACCTTATCTATGCTACGTACGTCGACTAACTCCGCACTCTCATACCTCATGTGGTCAACGGGTCGCATTCAGTTTTCATAGGGGTGGTCATAATTCAGTGATCATTTACTGTATATACGGCGCAGTTCAGTCTAAGTTGCTGATGTGCCTAAAATACTACAACCAACCAACGAACCATTCGATTATACTCGTATCACTAGAATGATTTATCCGCTTATATAATCTAAAATTTTTTAATTATTTATTTTTGTTTTTATTTTATTTTATATATTGTTATTTATTTTAATTTTTTAAAATTTTAATTAATTTTTTCTCATTTTTTCTTCGCGGTCTGCACTAGCGTATTTTTTCCCCGCCTTCCCTAAGTGTAGTTCTTTCTTTTTTTTCCTCTCTCTCTTTTCTTTTTTTTTCTTCTCTTCCTCTGGAATGGGCACCCAGAGGAACCTGGCCCACCTTCTGCAACATCACTTGAGTCAGAGAGACAGTACGTGTTTTACTGGGACTGGCCCACCTTCCCGTGGTGTGGACGGGTACCCAGAATCATCTGTCCAGATGACTGATGCTTCTGGGTAGCCAAACGGCCAGACACAACAACAGAACACACACACACATAATACACAAAAACTACGTCACACACACACATATCTGGCCCATTTGTAGTGATACTGTTCTTCACAGAGATACGAGGCGGAGTTGAACAAACGTTCTAGACCCGCCCTTTACAAAAACACATGTCCATTCATTGGCTTATGGAAAATTATTCGATTATATTCATATCATTCGAATGATTCATTACATTATGTCGATTATACTCATATCTTTCGAATGATTCATTATACTTATATCATTCCAATTGGACCATGGAAAATAATTCTATTATTTCAATTATGGAAAATCATTCGATTATTTCGACTATATTCATATCATTCGAATGATTCATTCGATTATTTCGAATTATTTTTAAAATATCTTGCTTACTAATCCTTCGATTATGCCCATAAATATCAATACTTTAGCATTAGCATTAGCATTAGTAGAGGCATTTGATGCAAGAAAGCAAGCTTATGCAGCATCAGCCAAAAAAAAAAAAAAAAAAAACCACTTCCACTTCACCCCTCTGTTCGTTCAAAATACCTGTCCAGCTGAGCCTTAAACTTATTTAGGCTATCAACCTCCACCAAAGGGGATGGAAGTCTGTTCCACCAACCAACCACCCACCCGCTGGCTAAAGACAAATTTCCGCACGTCTATCCTACATCTGTCTTTCCTCAATTTGAATTTATGCCCTCTCAGGTGATTATTCTGAGCTAGAGGAAGAATCCCATCAGCATTGAGCATGCTTAAACCATTCAAGGCTTTATACACCTCTATCAGATCACCTCGCTGGTGCCTAGTCTCCAGACACTGTAATTTGCAAAACTTAAGCCTTTCTTCGTAAGAGCACCCCTTTGTTCCATTCACTAATCTTGTTGCCCTTCTCTGTACTCGTTCCAGCAGCTCTACATCCTTCTTGAAATGAGGCCTCCAGACCTGTATACAGTACTCTAGGTGTGGCCTGACCATCGCCTTATACAATGGAATAATCACCTCCTTATCCCTGCTGGAAAAATTCCTGTATATCATTGACAATACTCCATGAGCTACTCTTGCAGCCCGTCTGCACTGCTCAGAGAACTTCATATCTGCCTGCACAACCACCCCCAAGTCCCTTTCATTCTCTACCACTGTCAGTGTTGTACCACAGAGTTGATACGTTGCTCTGGGGTTGCTGTTTCCCATGTGTAGTACTTTACATTTGTCAATGTTAAACTTCATTTGCCACCTCTCAGCCCATCTGCTCAACCTTTCCAGATCCTGTTGCAGCAGCATAGTGTCAGTAGCCAACCTTTGTATCGTCTGCAAACTTGGACATTAATCCCGATATACCATCATCAATATCATTAATAAATACAGAAAACAATAATGGACCCAACACTGAGCCCTGAGGGACTCCACTAATAACATCAGTCCACGATGAGCAGTGTCCATTGATTACCACTCTCTGTCTTCTTCCCCTCAACCACCCCTTTATCCATAGCAGCAATTTGCCTCCAATGTCACACTGCTCCAATTTGTGTAGCAGTCTTCCATGTGCAACAGTATCAAAAGCCTTTCTAAGATCCAAGTATATAATATCAAAGTTATTCCCTGCATCCAGTTCTTTTGTGACTGCATCATCGTATCCAATCAAGTTGGTCAGGCAAGACTTCCCCTTAACAAAACCATGCTGTGTCTGAGCTATAACTGAAGTCTTGTCTAAATGATCCTGCAGTGCGTCTTTAACCAGTGCCTCCATTAATTTTCCTGGAACAGAAGTTAAGCTCACAGGTCTATAATTACTTGTGTCAGCCTTTGATCCTCCTTTGTGAATTGGGGTCACATTTGCACATTTCCAGTCTATGGGTACCTCCCCTGAGTCCAAGGAAGCTCTCATAATTATGGCTAAGGGTTTGCTTACTTCCTTTGCTGCCTCCTTTAATATAACTGGATAGATCCCATCCACCCCGGGTGCCTTTCTTGTGTTTATCTTCAACAGTTTCTCCTCCACTTTACTCCCAGTTATTTCAAGATTCTGTAACTTACTGCTAGAGTTGAATACACCTCTGCCATTCCCCTCGCTGAATAACTCCTCATGTGTGAATGTCGATGCAAAATATTCATTTAGTTTGTTAGCCACCTGAGCAGGATCATCAACACTTGACCCATCAATATCAAGTGGACCAATCTGATTCATCCCTTTCCTTCTAGAGTTTACATAAGTAAAGAACTCTTTGCTGTTTTTCTTTGCATCCCTTGCCAAGGATTTCTCGTAATCTGCCTTGGCCTGCCTAACCTCCTTTGTAACTTGGTTGCATATCAACTTCTATCTATCATAGGCTTCTATGTCATGTGTTAATTTGTAAGTATCCCATGCATTTTTCTTCTCTGCCATATGCCTCATTAGTTCATCTGACATCCATTTTGGCCTAAACCTTGAACAATATTTCTTAGTTGGTATATAAAGCCTAGTAGCTTCCAAGATAAGTTCTTTGAATGCTTCCCATTTTGAATTTGCTGTTGGTAACATCATCAGTTGGTCCCACTGTATAGAATTTAAATACTGTCTCAGTCCATCGTAGTCGCCTTTACGGAAGCAATAACCCTTCCCTTTACCCCTAATGGTAGTTACCTCTTTGAGTAAATCCCACTTCAGCACACTGTGATCACTGCCACCTAGTGGTTCATTTATCTGCAGATTCTTAATGCATGAAGAATCACTGCTGATAATCAAATCAAGAGTATTACTCCCTCTAGTTGCCTCCCGAACATGCTGATGTAGAAAACAATCATCCAATAAATCCGCAAAAGCCCTGCTAGTGTGTGAGTATCCAGCCCCCAAATTCCAGTCAATATCTGGGAAATTAAAATCTCCCATTATAAGACACTCTGATTTACTGGCCCACTCTATTTCCCTGTACAGTTCCTTATTATACTCATCAGAGTCATTAGGCCTATAGCACACTCCTACTCTCAATTTTGATCTCCCAATGTTTATGTCACACCAAACTGACTCCACACTGCACTGTCCAGCGATGTCGACTGGCTTCACTTCCTTGGTTTTTATGTGTTTCTTAACTAATAGCATAACACCTCCCCCCTTCCTATCCTGTCTATCCTTTCTGTAGACGTTGTACTCCCCAAATTGCAGTTCCGCATCCCTTATATCTGTGTGACACCACGTCTCTGATATCCCAACAATATCTGCCTTCGATGTTTTGAGCAATACCTCAAATTCATCAAATTTATTTACTAAACTCCTAGCATTGGTGTACACGCAAGTATACCTGCACCTGTTTCTATTCTTAGCTACCCTAACACAACCCATGTGTTTACTTGTACCACAATGGCTCCCAGCAGTCTCTGAAATACCATGCATCTTGTTTTTCAGGCTTCTGCTCATTCTAATAGAAGCAGTGCAAGAATCTCTTTCACCTCTGACAGTGGCTACTGTCAATCTATTGGTCTTTGTCTCCCCCCAAGCTAGCAGTTTTCCGACCCACCTAACACTGCCTCGATAGCATCAGCAAATATTCTTGCACCCTTTCTATTTAAGTGTATCCCATCCCTGTAGAAGCAATCTCTCCTGTTAACAAGTACAGTCCAGGCTGAAAAAAATTCTACCCCTTGAGCCTTGCACAATCTTTCCAGGGCCGAATTGATCGACAAGGCTCTCATCATATACTCCCTCCTATCGTGTCTGGGCAGAATTGCAGACACTTTCAAATTCAACCCTAATTCTCGGCTTTTGTTCAACAGTGACCTGTACTTGTTAAGTAATTCTGCCGGTCTCCTACTCTTAATATTATTAGTGCCAACGTGTACAACTATATCACCTTTTGTGCCCTTAAAAGATGATATTCGCTCTACAACGTCATCAACCTTTGCCCCTGGCAGACATACCCTGGTCCTGTTCCACCTATCTTTTTTACAAAGCATGTTCCCCGTTTCCCTGACAATAGAGTCACCAACAACTACTAGTTCCTTCGGGACCAGCGCATTCTGCCTTGGGGGTTGTCTCTGTGTCACGCGATGCCCAAGTGCAAGCCCTGGCGTTGATGTGGGCAGCTGAGAGCTTGATGGGCCCCTCAATTTAGTTTCTTCGAGGGCATCCACCCTGTCCTTCAAGCTCTCATATAGGCCCAAAAGAACGCCGAGTTGTTGCCTGATATCGATACACTCCTTGCATCGCGCACACACAAAGACATCCCCCTTGGCAGTATCATGTCCCGTACCCGATTGCTCTGCAAACATCAAGCAAACAGTGCATTTTATAAGGCTGTGAGTCAGAGGACAACTGCCCCCCTCAGTTCTGCTCTGAGCCACAGCACTTCCATTAGCTTGAGCCTTTTGCTTTGCTGCTCTGGTCTGAGTCATGATTCTATTAATTTATTAATTAATTATGTTATGTTATTAATTATATTACGTTTGTAATCTAAGTCGTTATATGTATTTATTTAAACGTACAATTTAACTGCTAACGAAGTTCAACTAACGCTATCTAGTACGGTATATAACCTACGGTATATCTAGTACGGTATCACAATGGCGGGAAAGTTAATAACGGTAGCGGTAGTTACGAACACGTGGAAACCCTTACCGATACTTTTACAAGGCCGAGTAAAGAATAAATACACCAAATTAATCAAAAAATCACAAAATAATGTTATACTACTAAATTTAAATCAAAAGTTTTAGAAAAACAATAATTTCAAATCAATAAATAAGAAAAATCCACTTAGCGGCTTGGAACACGACCGTCACTAGTAGCCTCGTCAATTCCAATAACTTACATAATTAGGAATAACTTACAGATCAACTGAAGATGACTTTTATAAATTCCTGAGTCGTCGACGGGATTCGAACTTAGCCTTCTCCAAACGAGTGACAAATGAAGAAACCACTATACTGTCATTGAAATTTTCGTTACATCGATAGATAATTAGTTCTGAAGATGTGTTACTTTCCCAGGAAGTGGAAATACTATTGTATTTCCACTTTCTTATTTTCAAATCTCAAAATCGTGGCACTTTCTGGAATTGTGTCACATTTATTATACGTACATTATACATGAGTATTCTGGTAAATCATGATTGCTTCACCACAAATTCCCTTCCCCCAACGATGTTGTCAACCTATTTCTTTCACTTTGCCACGCGTTCTTCAAAAAGATTCGCTTAGTCATGGTGTTGGTATGTGGAAATAGACCAGAGCATCAAATAATCTTTAACTGCAGTGTAAGATGTACACAGTTAATCCTATCATGTGATAGGATTAATTATATCATTTTGGTGCCATGATGGGATTTCGATATGGAGTAATTTCAAATTTCAGAAAGAATCCCGTTAATTTAATCAAATTAACCAATGATATATCAATCAATAATCCTAACGCTATATGTTTTTGAAAATTTGGCTGATTACACACTTCAGTACACAGCTGTTTCTAATGAAGTGATTCAGTCGCATTTTGTTATTACGTAAATAAAATTGCATATAATTTTTTGTACTTAATTAAATATTAAATAATATTTTCGTTATTTTATTAATTAGTTTTTTTAGTGACTTCTTTTTTGGTTATAGCTGAGGGTGGTTATACCTTTCCTTTCACTATTAACTAGTTCCCCCCCACTTTGCTTTCTAATGTTCTTAGCTTCATTCCATTTTTTTAAAAAAGTTTAATCATTCATTCAATGGCTGATCGGTTCTGTTAAATTTACTTTACATATCGTTCTCCATTCATATGCGTTTGCATTATATCTTGAACTGTTAGTTCAATATTTATTTCAGCATAGCACTTTACCTATTTTTTCGCAATCAACTAATTTGTATATAATCGATTATTTAAATAATTAATTATTGATGGATCGATTATACATACAAGCACTGGCAAAAAGTTTGGTCATATATGTTATAATCGAAATGTGTCCATATTTACCAGTAAAGCAAATTAAAGAAATGTAATAGATATTTTTGTAGATGGCCCTTTTTCTTATTCACCAAAATTCTTTCACCAGTTGTACAACTGTACGTGTATGGTTCCTGGTCAGTGGCGTAGCTACCATGTAGGCAGGCGAGGCAATTGCCTCCTGGCCCTTTAGGGGCCCAGCGTGTTTCTCTTTTTGCAATTTTCAGTAATTAAGTAGAGGTCCCGAACATGTTCTTTGCCTCCCGGCCCGAAAAAGGGTAGCTATGTTCGTGGTTATGGTTAAAGAAGGGGGGGGGGGTCTTTATAAATAGAAAAAACAAACAGACGACTGAATTTTAAGTAATATTAATGAAGTAATCCTAAAAAATATAATCTTTGTCTGTGTTGGTTCACTCTACTTGATCATTATTTTGTCTACCTCAGTAATCCTCCAAAAGTAACTGTACGCACTCAGGCAATGTCACGTGAGTGCCTTGATGATCTCCATGGTGATGATCTTCTTGATGATCTCCATGGTGGCTAACGATAGACCGATTTTTCGGGTCACTCAGAGAGTATAACCAATTTTTAAAACACTACAAAGTTCACAACAACAGTTTATTCCCGCAGAGATTAACACCATGGTGCCTGATGTGGAACTTATGCCTCAGATTAGATCTCGCAGCCTTATATTATACACACCTGACTTGCTCTCCCTAGCAATGACATGTGGTTAAATCTGAATTAATCCCTGACAGACTGCTAAAGTCACATGATCACTAAATGTGACCTGAGTGCGTCAGGTCACTTTTCGAGGTAGACAAAAGTAGAGGGAACCAACTCAGATAAAGATTATATTTTTCAAGATGACTTCATTATTAAATTTACTTAAATTTTAGTTTTTTTTTCTATTTCTAAAGATTGCCTCTTTAAAATTTTTATAAATAAGACTTTTTTTGTTGCAAGTGAACAACTGACTGAAGGAGTACTACCTCTGTAAGAAATGAAGAAAACTGAGTAAAGTTTTATCAAACATTTTGTGAAAATGAACTGGACTCCCACTGGAGTCTAGTTCTTTTTCATTTGTTTTCCGACTGATATTCATATATATCTGGGAATAGTTACTTTCTTCTATTCCCAAATCTAAAGAAATATCTTCAGGGTAAGAAATTTCCAGATGATTTTGCTATGATAGATGTTGCGGACACCTGGTTTGGATGGCCAACCACAAGAGTTTGGTTTTGTAGGAATAAAAGCCTTTGAACGTCATTGGGAAAGTGTACTAATGTTGCAGGAGAGTATGTTGAAAAGTAAGTGGCCTCCGTAGCCGAGTAGTCAGGAGCGGGAGTCCAGTAGTACACGCTCTTTGAGTAGACCGGAGTTAAAGTCCCTCACTGCTAAATACGGTTGATCTGTCAACCCACACTGGACCAGCGTGGCAGATTATGGTCCATTTCCCTCATGTTGAGGGAAATGGACGTTGAGGAGGTTTCCATCCTGCAGTAGATTGATAATGGCTGAAGTTTACGTTGAAAAGTAAAAATACTTTCGTTGTTGTCATCCTATTATTTTTGCCTGAGGGATAGAACAACTTGATCACTCCTCTGAAAATTAAAGGTATTATTGGTCGGCACTTTAGTGATGCCAGGTCAGATAGTTTAATGTTCCTGGGCGGGGGCCAGCTTCTTAGAGCCGTGGTGTACAAACCTTTTTGTATGGCACCCTTCTGTCATGCGTGCATGCATGCATGAATGTTTATTTGCTTGAAGACTGCAACCAATTTGTTTAATTCCCAGCTGCTAGTTTAGTTAAACCTTAACTTCCGGTATCGCGCTGATTACTTCAAAGCGGATAGGCTTGTTGGACGGTTTCTGTCAAAATACCCAGCACACACACACACAAGGAAAATATTAAGCAGAAAAAAAAAAGTTCTCATTGGAAGGTGGTAGATTATAGTAAGAATAATTATCTAAAATATAATAGAGTTAAATTTAAACTTTATTGAAAATTATAAATTAAAATTGATAGTTTGTTTAACTGATAGATAGATTGAGTAAGTTTTAAATATAACAGTTGTTAGAGCGTAAAAGAAAAATAGGGAAAGAAGTAGACACCTGTTTTGCATAAATAATGTAATGACAGCAGACTATCTATATAGCAGCTTAATAATAAGGGAAGGCTGAAATTTCGTAGACATGAAAGAAAGGAAAATTGTTGAAGAATAAGAAAAAATAATCTTTTTTTCTTATTCTGTCACAGACATTGAGGCTTTCTTCTGTTGAAGGGTAGGTGGCTGAAGACATATTGGGTACGACTAGGTCATAATTTCCTTCAAGCTCCAGTCATATTTGATATCTTAACTTCTTCCATGCTACTACTTTCTGTTATGCCCGTTTTGGATCGATTTTAGGAGGGACTATTGAAGGGAAGCCATTACTCCATATCCTATTGAAAATAGAATAAAAAGTAACATCTTACCAACTGACGCTACAGTGTGGTGACAAACAATGATTTGTTTTCAATCGGTTTCAAGAAGGTACTTCGTGACATTAGACTCGAATTTCTGTGGATTGTAATTTTCGGGTAATATGTGAAGGAAGGTTGTTCCAGAAAACAGAAGTGAAAGGGATAAATGAGGAAAAGAAAGAATTGGTTATATCAGTTTGGAGTTGGACAATGAATGAATATTGACTAATTGCGATAGCGTTCGGACTGGTTTGGAAGAGTGAATTGCCGATGCTAATTCAGAACAGTGACCATGGAAGCATCTATAGGAAAGGCAAGCAGAAGACGCTAAACTTCTATGAAATAGAGAGTGGAAAGCCTTCGTAAGAGATGAGTCATTAATTAACCTGACTATCCTGTTTTGAGTGGAGTCTAGAAGTCCGAGAAAGCTTTCAGGAGTACCTCCCCAGATATAAAAACAATATTCCATGATAGGACGGACTTGAGATTTGCAAAGAGAGTCAGTAGCTGTTCAGAAGAAAAGTAACGCCGAGAGGGAAAAAGAAAACCCAGCTTTGTGAATGCTTATGCCGAGAGAGATTAGAAGTTACGGTAAATCCCTAAAGAGGTACGTGAGGTTGTCTAGAAAGCTGTGATAGAATCAAAAGAATCCTTTTTGCGAGATCTGAGACAGAACTAAGTGTTAGAAGTGAAATTAAGTTATCTTTCCCCATTGGAGAATTACCTGAAGATCAGCATTTAAGGAATTGGTTGTGGATAAGATGCTGTTTGTTCAGTGCAAAGTTTCTCAAACTGGAAGGTGGAATGCAATGTGCTGTCATCAGCAAAACTATGGATAAGATTTCCAGTCAGTACAAGAGAAAGAGAGTGGGAGAAAGAACTGAACCATGGGGAACACCAGCATTAGTGGAGAAGTTAGAAGACAAAAAGCCATCTACCATCACTCGCAGTGAGCTATGTGATGGTGCTTTTCTTAATATTTCTAGAAATTATTTTTAAAATGTTGAAAACTTATTATTAGTTATAATTTTCAAGTGTTGTTATAATGAAATGTCGTTAAGAAAGATATACCTTTGCTCTTTAAATTGGTAGAGCGATTTAGTTATCCAATAAAGAAAGCTTTTTTTTTTAAAAGTTGGATTTTATGAAACTTGCAGAGTGATGAGACAATATTCCTAGATTCTAAAACATTAGCTAGGGAATTGATAATATTTATTGTAAGAATTGTTCGAAAGAGACAAGTAACGACTGAACTTTCACAAATTTCAGATGAGCAGCTGAAGATACAAAACAAAGACAAGCATAATATTGTAATATCGTTTCCAAAATAATGCTGGTATGCTTTCATTGGGTCACAGGAGAAATTATTTTTAAGATCAAAATCAGTCTTATTCAAAGCTAATCTGTAATTTTTTATGTAACGGACTGTTACATTTTATGTAAAAAAAAAGAGAAGAAACTGTACTTTGTTCGAAAGTAGATTCAAAATGCATAGGAATAGTACCAAATAAAGATAAGGTATCATTTATGACAAATAAAAAAAAAAAAAAAAAAAAAGGAGGAGTATTAGAAGAGATAAGTTATCGTTTTTCACAAGATTTCATAGAGGTCTAAACGTCATGTTTTCCAAGTATACAACATCGAACAAGGTTAAGATAAGATTTTTTAATCACGTTCGGTTAGAGTAGTTTCTTACATCTTTTGAAACCAGTGCTCAGGATGGAACGGAACACCTTTCCGTTCCATTTTAGCATCTTCATGATAGATAAACCTCGTGCTCGTGCACGCGCTTTGTTTATCTAGCATGACCGCGCGGTACCATCTTGATTTCTATATGTCACGTGTTTATGTATTCATAGCTGAGGAAGAGTCATGCGCAGTGTCGAAAGCTTCTGTAAGTATTTTATTTTATTTTATCAAAAGAAGCGAGCGCAGCGATCAGGGGGCTAAGCCCCCTAATAAAACAAAATGAGCACAAAAGAATAATTATCAACTCATGAAAATCATACAAACGTCTTACCACGAATAAAAGGTTACTCAAAGGATTAATGGGAATGTACTCATCCTTCACTGTTATTCACCTGTCACTCCGAACCCTTATGTTTCCAACAAGGTTATTCAGATCAGTGGGCAAAAATCATTCCTCTTTGAGGCAGATTTTTGTGTATAAAAGGTGTGGCAATAAAGTTCCTGGACTGATGCAATAAAAATAACACTAAGTGCAGGAGCTCAAAAATGGTTTTATTTTTATTCAAAGTAATCACCATATCATTGAAAGACTTATTACACCTTTATAAAAGTGTTTGAAAAGAGTCGGCGAAGGTGTCTAAACAGATAATGTTCAGTTCGGCGGTTATATTTTTCTTTATGTCCTCACCATACTGAAATCTCTTTTCATTGAGGGCAGATTTCACTTTGGGAAAGAGGAAGAAACGCTGGTACTTGGATGGATGTATGGTTGATCTGTGCAATGCCATGTTTCGTCAGAAATGTCTTCAAAACAAGTGCGGGATAGACGGGGGCATTGTAGTGAAACAAGAACCAAATCATTTTCCTCGAAATTGCGATCTCACCCGAGAAATGCGCTCCAATAGTCTTCGAAGCAAATGTACATTGAAAACAGCGTTGACTCTCTCTCTCTCTCTCTCTCTCTCTCTCTCTCTCTCTCTCTCTCTCTCTCTCTCTAGCTCCCCTTCTGGCGCAAATTCCTTGTGAATCACACCCTGTTTGTCGAAAAACACGATCAGCATCGTCTTGATCGTAGACTTCTGTAAACGAAACGTTTTGGGCATTAGTGACGATTTTGAAGTCCAATGCATGCTCTGAAGCTTCATCTTTGGGTCGTACTGAAATACGCAACTCTCATCTCTAGTGACAATACAGTCGAAGCAATTCGGATTGTTCTGACAAGTGTGGATGAAGTCTTCGCATGATGACACCCTTCGTTGATTCTGTTCATCCGTCCGGCACACTTTTGTACAGACCTTCCTTTCCCCTAAATCTTCGTGTAGAATTTGACGAATCGTCTCCTTTTTCATATTCAAATTATCAGCCATCAGAATAATGGGTGATCAGCCAAAGAACGATCTCTTGCCACAATTTCCCGAACTTTTCCAACTCTTTCCTCATTTCGAGAGGTTGACAGACGCCTACTTCTTGGGTCATAGCGAATATCCTCACGTCCGTATTTTGAACCTCTTATACTGTTCAAATACATTGGTACGACTTAACGTTTTATCATCATAAACAGTTTTTAACATTTTTTACGTTTGTGTTTGCAGATTTTTCCAGTTTAAAGCTAGATTTGATATTCGTTCGTTGGTCCATTGCAAAAGTGTGACACAGAACGTTGACCCTGCTAAACGAAACTGGTTATTACTTGTAACCTGTCAGCCACCTGGGCAATATCTTTACCACCATCTGTTGAAGGCAAGTTTGAACTACAACATTTCTTTAGTAGCGTTAACGTTCTGTGTCACGATTTTGCAATGGAGTAACGTACGAATATCAAATTTTGCTTTAAACTGGGAAAATATACAACAGAAACATAAGAAATATTAAAAACTATTTATGGTGATAAAAACATTAAGTCATACCAGCGTGTTTGATGATATAAACGATTTAAAGTCGGACGTGGAAATGCTCGAGATAACCCAAGAAGTGGGCATCCGTTAACCTCTCAAAATGAGGACAGAGTTGCAAATGTTTTGGAGATTGTTACTTGATCATCAGAATAATGGCTGATGAGTTGGACATGAATAAGGACACAATTCGTAAAATTCTGCATGAAGATTTAGGAAAAATGAAGGTCTGTGAAAAATTTGTGCTGCACAGCCTCATGGCTAAGCAGAAGCAACAAAGTGTCATCATCAAGAATTCATCCAGACTTGTCAAGACAGTCCTAATATCCTCAACTGTATTCTGGAGATGAGGGGTAGGTGTTTTAGTGCGACCCAGGGACGAAGCGTCAGAGCATGCAGTAGACTTCAAAATCATCACTAAGGCCCAAAACGTTTCGTTTACAGAAGTTCAGGATCAAGACGATGTTGATCATGTTTTTCGACAAGCAGGGTGTGTGATTCATAAGGAATTTGTACCAGAATCGGAGAGAGAGTCAATGCAGCTTTCTACGCACAGGTGCTTCAATGACTATTGAATGGCATTTCCAATTGAAGGGCTGCAATTTTGAGAGAAAGGCAGCTGGTTCTTAGTGCAGGACAACCCTCCCGTCCATTCCCCGTTTGTTTTGAAGACATTTCTGACAAAACATCCTACTCTTTCGATATAGCACCAGCGGGCTTCTTCCTATTTCTCAAAGTGAAAACTGCCCTCAAAGGAAAGAGATTTCGGGATGTTAGGGACATCAAGAAAAAACATAACCGCCGAACTATTCTTTTAGAAGGATTTGTCTGCCTTCGCTGACTCTTTTCAGGAACTTTTATTGCACCAGTCTGTGAATTTTACTGTTACACCTCGTATATATAGAGAAAAGAGACCTTGTAAGGACCCGTCCTTACAAATATTATTAATAGTGGCTTTGTTAAGTATTGGAAATTATTTGTATTTTTAAACAGTCAGCCTTCAGCAAAAATACCAGGTTTTTTGAAAACAATAGACTAAAAATTGTAGTTCAGACACTCCCAACCTTAATTATATCTCTTGTTCGGCCAAAAATCTTTAAGTAAGTCTTTGATTGAAATAGCAACGGGTGGGAAACGGTTTCGAACCCGCGGAACAATGCATTCACTGATCTGGAAAAAATTCATAGTGAAAGTATTCTGAGTGAAGGCAGAACCCCACCCTTAATCAAACAATGGACCGCTACGAAACCCATTTGGGGAAAGAGACAGCACAGGATAGTGGAGGATATTCAAAAATGGGAGTAAGCACTTAAAAATTTCATGGGGGATTAAGGGCATGTGAGGTCACAAGAAGACCCGGAACTTCCGGTCATCCTTCTAGAAGGATCGCGAAAATTCTGGATGTCGGAAGTTCAGGCAACAAAGGACAATAGGAATGAAATGAGCGAATGAGATAGGAGATGAGAGGGGCGAAGTAGCGAATGATTGGTTAGAAATGAGAGGTAGTGGAGATACAAAAGGGGATGTGAGGCGAGGAATAGGGGTTCCCGAAAGTTTTCCTGATAGGGTGTGTTCCCGAAAGTTAACAGTTTTGGAGGGGAGTAATTAAGGGAGATTATATAGAGAATGTTGTATAAATATATATGACGTCTAAAATGTGGTAGAATGACAAGTCAGAAGTAAAGTTGTTAGCATAAACTTAGGCAATGAGATGAATATTGATTTAAAGGATGAATGCGAATGTATTAAGATAAAAATCTAAATAAGAGAGATTTATCATAAATCTTGCTAACAGAGGAATAGCCTTGTACAAAGGAAGAGTGGAAGATAAGTCTGACCTATTAGAATATAAGGGTGATTTACTTAGAGAATATTTGTATTAAGTAAATTAATGAAGTATTATTATCCATGTGATGTAGTGAAGGACAATGTAAAAGAGTATAGCTTAACCTAGCCAAACATTTTATATTTGGACGGTGAAGATAATATTATCAACTGTTATATGTACTTAATTATTCACCAATTTATTTCATGTAAATAATCTTAATAAACAAATCGTATATAATGCATATGAGTTGTGTCAGTCATTTTGAACACAGAGCCTAGAGTCCGGGTGAGGAATATAACCTCTGGAAACCCCCCCGAAATCTAGAATCTTCTGAGAGATTAACAAGTCAGGTGTTAATGTGGGAGGAGGAGAATTAGGGGGAAAATAAATATAATACAAAAATAACAAAGAGGGTAAAATAAAAAAACATTTACATCCCACCCCCATCCTAAAAAAGTGCATACGGGAGAATTGTATAAACACTGTCGTGATTAAACTGAACTGCGCTGTTTAGAGAATGTAGGATTACAGTTTTATTAAATGTTCTATAAATTTATACAATCTTTGTGATTAATTGATGTGAAGATAAATATATTTACTTTTCATTTCTATTAAGTACAGAAAAAGAAAAAAAAATAAGAAATTAATTCAAGAAAAATATGGGAATCTTCTGAAATGTAAGTTAAGTAAATGCATTGCATTTGCTACCTAAAAGTGCCACTGTGATTTTGTCGATGTAGTTTAGAAATATCCTAATAATCTTCTTTCTTGTTTTTTTTTTTTTTTTTTTCAAACATTACTGCGCTGTTGTTAATACAGCGGCGGACAAAAAAACTGCATCACCTTAAAAAAATTCGTAGTGAATGTTACCTTTTTTTATGAGATATTGTTTGATTACAGCCATTTTGTTTGTCGCAAAGCAAAGGTATTGCGTCAGATAGCGCTTCTATTGCATCAGACAGTAATTGAAGGGTATTGCATCAGCCGTTTCTATAAATACGGCGTTAGAAGGGTATACACGCTCATTAGTATCCTGTTTTGCGAAGGTTCAGTTGACACCAAGAAAAAAAAGTGTAGCTGTTGCTCTGTCCCAGGAAGGACTTTCTACGCGTGCTATCACTGATAAAATAGGCTGCCACCAGTAAACAGTATCCCAGGTGCTGAAATTAAAGCGTGAAACTGGTGATGTGAAGAGAAGAACTGTATCAGACCGTAAGAGAGTGACTACGCCTTCCCAAGATCGATATTTGAAACAGCTATGCTTTCGTAATCGCCATTCTAGTGCTCCTGACATAAAACTGGACTTTGAGATGGCCTCTGGTGCTGAAACAAGTGCACGAACTATCCAAAGACGGCTTTCGGAATGCGGTCTGCATGCCTATCGGCCCAAGTAGAAGTCTTTGCTGACCCAACAAATGAGGAAGAAGCAACTTTCTTGGGCTAAAACGCATGTTTCATAGTCAAAAGAGCAACGGGACACCGTCATCTTTTCTGACGAATCGAAATTCAACCTGCATGGCTCGGATGAGAAGCAATATGTCAAAGACGAAAATCGGAGGCATACCATCCTGACTGCATAACACCGACTGTAAAGTTCCCCGCCGGTCAGATGGTCTGGGGATGCATAACAAGCAAAGGAGTGGGGCGAATTAAGTTTATTAACGAAACGGTGAATGCAGAAAGCTACACTGCTATCTTGGAGGAGTGCCTGAAACCCGTTATTAGAGATCACCACACAGACGTCCAAAACTGCATATTTCAACAGGACTCAGCACCCTCCCACACAGTAAAATTGGTAAGTTTTATGTTATTTAGATTTAATTACTCCACAAATTACTCTCAGCCAGATGTAAACTTTCGTGTAATGTCCTCCACTACAAGTAGAATATTACATGCGAACAGACGGACGAAATAATAATAATTTCTGCATTTCTATTCCTCTGATTTCAGTGAAATTTCGGCCGCTCAACAAATCTTTCTAAAAGATCGAAATATAAAAATATTTTTATGAGAATTCATCCAATTGGAGTCGAATTATTAGATGCTGAATGGAGGACATAGAATTCAATAAACTCTTTAAGCATACGTATATGCCTACGCGCCTAAAAAACATTCTTACTCCCATATCACTTTGTTTATAGTGTAGAACACCATTTTTTAAGTAGAGTATAAAGGAGCAAAGTACTTTTTTATTACCTCAGTTGCACTATGATGGAAGAAAGCATCGCCTGCATTACAAACCACATTACCAAATTATCGATTGAACAGTGGTAATATACACAGTATATCCTAACCATCATTAATGTCTTTCAGACAGAATTGCATTTGTTTGTGTCAACAGAGTTTTTCAAGAGTACCCATTTCAAACCAATATAAAAACAGAGTGCATTGCAAATCGACTGACGCATCAAAATTTCAGTTCAGTAGAATGAGCAAATCGTTTCTGTTCTGAAAACTTTCATACTGAAAATGGAGTAGACGTGTCATTGCGTGATCTTAGTCTGCATGACTTTTATATATAAAGTATATAATCACATTTCTGTTGTCACTGAGGTATAATCTAAACTTCAATTTAACCGATTTCTAATTTCGACGAAGTACAGATACGAATTGGCCACAGAAGTCGCTCAATAACTCGTTCCCCAGTAAAGCAACGATTGGGCCGGACCAGTTCCCGCTATTTATGATAAAAATATGTAGCGCTTACATAATTGAACCGCTCCACCACCTCTTCCAGCGAATACTAAGTGAGGGGGTTATCCTGGAAAAATGGAAGAGATATTACGTAAAACCAGTTCCAAAAATAAGCAATCCTAAAACCAGTAAAGATTTCAGGCCCATCGCAATCGGATGCTCTCTGCAAAAAATATTTGAAAAAGCAATCCTGAGCACCATCAATCAGCACTGCTTTGGGGACAGACCAGAATACTTACATTCTGTGCTTCCTCGAAGGTCGACTATTACAAATTTAATGGAGACTCTACTCCGAATACAGCTAGCTTTAAACAATAAACAACAGTTGGACATTGTTTTTCTAGATGTTGCAGCAGCCTTCGACAACGTCTCAATCCCAGCTATAACAGTAATCCTCAAGGAGTATTTCCTCTTTCAGGAAGCACTTTATGCATTCTCACTAACACCCTTCAAGAAAGACAAATTATCACAATAAACGGGAAACAAACAGCATCTTACTGTATCTCCAGGGGAGTACCTCAAGGGGGCGTATTGTCCGCCACCTTCTTTGCAATAGCACTAGCCCCATTTTTAGCTCAAAACTGTGAACAATTTATTACATATGCTGACGATTTGAAATTTTTTGTAACATCTAAAGAACAAGAAACTGCACCCCATCTATCAGAGGAAGCAAACGAGGCAATCAAGAAGCTAGAAGAATATCTGCACTACATTGGCCTGAAACTTAATGAAAAGAAAACTGCCCAAATGACCTTCACCAACAAAAAGAAGAAAAATGAAATTACGATTTTTGTGAACAATACCAGAATCCAAAATTCCCCCGCACATGTTGACCTTGGCCTTAAGTGGGATGAAGGATTAAACTTCATACCTCACTTCGAACACATTAGGAAAAAGACATACGCAGCACTGTGGAGCACTAGACAAGAACTCACCGGTCTCCGAAGCCCTCATCTCATGATTCAATACATCCTTAAATGCATTACACCGATTCCGTTGTACGCATCGACTATCTGGTCATCAGCCCCTGAGAGCAACATCAAGGCCTTCTTAGGAGTAGAATACTGGCTCCTGAGATGGCTAAACAAGATTGCCGGGAAACCGTTTACCATCTCAAGAGCGGTCTTGTCTGCCAATCTGGACATCACACCCTGGAAGTATATCATTACAACTAGAAACATCTTAACTCTGGCAAAGCTACTAACGGAGAGAATAGATTCGCCGAAAGTGGGAAACGTGATCACTCGCCCCCGGATGATACGACCGAGAATAAAGAGGGAAGAACCAAGTCTCAAGTGCCAACTGACTCAATTGGACTCTCTGGGGAGATTTTTCCCAGCAAATACTGTGAATTATTTTAATAATTTAAATATAGATCCAGAGAAACTATGTACAGACAAAATGTATAGGACAGAAATCTTTGGTAATGTGTACCGGCAAGTATAAATATAATAAGAAGACTAATTTAATAATTTATATAATAATATTTAGCATTTAACAACCATTTGCAATTAATTAAATCAACTTAACAATTAATTCATTAACCACATATTCTGTGTTTTTGCATCTCCAAATTTTGTAAATAAGTTCATGTAAACATGCTTGTAAATACTATAATGTAACCACACCCTCTAGCCACGTGCTGTCTATGGGTGTCTCGAAAGAGAAATAAACAGATAATAATAATAATAATAAAAAGTCCAGGCATGATAGGTCCGGCGATCTAGCAGGCCAATGAAACGGACCACCACGACCTATCCAATGCTGTCCAAATGTAACGTTTAGGTGTTGGCGGACATCATTAGTGTAATGTGGAGGAGTCCCATCATGCTGGAACCACATTGAGCGGCGCAACGACTGAGGAACATGTGTTTCTTCAATAAGTTCGGGCAGGACTTGCTGTAGAAAGATCAAGTATGCCCTACCGTTCAGACGAGGTGGCAGAAGGTCCGGTCCAATGAGGTGGTCTCCAACAATGCCGGCCCAAACATTGACAGAGAAACGGCGTTGAGTTGCACGTGTTGGCGTACCATGGGGGTTCTCTAAAGCCCACAAATGGGCGTTATGTTGATTGAAGGTTTCCTCTCTTGTGAAACTTGCCTCATCCGTGAACAATACGGACGCAGCAAATGCGCTGTCTGCTGCACTCTGTTGAAGAAACCAAGTAGCAAAAGTCCTCCGGAGTGGATAATCCGCAGGCTCCAATGATTGGACGTGTTGCAGATGGTATGAACTGATTTGGTTTGTTGACGGTATCCTCCATACTGTCATGGATTGGGTATTTCCCAATCCATACGTGGATTGGGAAATACCCAATCGTTGGCCTATCGCTCGAGTACTCCTACTCGGATTGCCTTCTGCAAGACGTAGGACATTCTTCTCACTGTCTGGCGTCCTCGTCGTTCGCTCTCGATTCATGGTACCTCTCGTGAAACAACCAGTTTCACGTAACCTTCTGTGCACACGTGCGAAAATCGTATGATGAGGAGCACGCCTGTGCGGGAAACGTTCCTGGTACAAGCGCAGAGCGGCGCACCCGTTACAGTCCGCAGCTCCATACGCAAAGTGCATGTCGGCCAGTTCAACGTTTGAATACTCGTCCATCCTACTGCCTTGGGAACCGGTTCGCAAATGATTTTCCAGCGGGATCGCTGTTCACGCGACCTCCCGTTCAACGTCCTCTACCGCATGACGAAGGCATTTCGGACCCTGCAATGCTATGTGATTCCGATTCGTCTTTGTGTCGTCTACACCTCCTGCAAGTTTGTCGCACTGGTAGTGAATCACCCTGTATAATGAAATCATTGCATGAACAGTTGGCAAAAACGTATATACAATTGATTAGGCCCTCGAGGGTAGCACAGTTGGCAGGATCGCCGTCCTCCCGACACGTGAAAAAGACTTCAGTTCGAATTGCGTCGATGGCAGGAGGATATTTTATGTGTCTTTTTCACAACGTGGGTGAGGTAGTCGCTCTCAGGCGAGGGTAGAATGCTTTTTTCTCCCGGAAACTCTGGTTTTTCATTCAGCAAACAGAAATTTTCTGTTTGCTGAATGAAAAACCAGACAATTTACAGACAATATATACGGAGCAACATGGCTTAGTTGTCGATGCTCCTAAAATCCAACAACCACCACAATTGATTATATGGGCCTGGTTTATGTGGTCTTAACTTGTTCCACTCGTTATCATTGATGAAAGTAATGATAACTAACAGAGCACAGATGATTCTGAATGATTCTTCCTTAACTTAATGTAACCTTTTGGAACAAACCTCTATCTGTTGTTGTAGAAGTGGGTCGGTTGCATAAATTCAAGGAAGAACTACGAAAACTATTGGTGGGAATGGACAGGTTATGAGAGATGTTATTTTTCATATTTTCGCTTATACTGTATAAGTTTGCTTTCTTGCATCATTTTCCACTAGTACTAAAAATACTACAACACCTCCAATCTCTCATTCTTTGGCAAAGAATGAGGAAGTGGAGATTTCTGGGCCATTGATTGCCCAGGAAATTGAGAATTCATAGCATCGAGAAATTCTAGGAAAGCTGCAAGATCCAAACCCACACTTTCCCTTTATTAACCAGACTTTGTTTGACCGAAAAGCACTTTTACTTCAATGTACTTTTATTTATCAAATTATTGAATTTAGACCCTGTTTTAATAGTTCAAAACAATAGTCTTTTGTCCCAGGCTGCTAAACTAGTAATAAGGAATCTCAACCAAGCAAAAAATAACCATCATGTTGTATCTTTTACTTTCTTTCACATGGACTTTACAATTTAGGTAATTGTATGGTCGCTTACCTTCTGCATATTATGTATTTCCGGTTTAATGTATCCTGAACTCGGTGCCAGATTAAGGTACGGACTAGTAGGGCTCTTACCTGGAACGCCATTTTTTAAGGGGTGCCAAAAACAGAAGAACGATGAGGCAAGAAATATATACAGTATATCCTTAGTAAAAAGGGGGCGAAAAATCTTTCTGCCCGGGGTGCGGAAATATCTTGATCCTGCGCTGCCTGAACTACATTTTATTTATCATCAATGTTAAAATCTGGAGAATTATGTATTAATCATTTCATGTCAATTTTATGTACTTGTTTATACTATACATGTCATTATTTTTATTATTATTACTATTCGTTTTATTATATTTTAAGCTTATGTTCTTCTATCTTGTAAGTCCCTATAGTTATTTCATTGGCTGGGGCATGCTTGACATTGTCAGCTTAATTCTGATCATTATAGGTGGTACATCTCGACACGGCTACGTTGGTCTGTCTCTTTGTCCAGTATGCCTCTTAACAAACTTGCAACCATTGGCTTGTTTGTCTTTATGTTGCCTCTCTGTATTATATGGACTCCTAAGTAAGATGATGAGGAACAGTTGTTAATGAAAAGGCTTAATCATGCTTACTGTGGGGTACATGACGAGGATCCCTTTAGCCTGTTTGAACTCTGTGATGCAATACTCCGCATAAGGAAAAATAAATGCCCAGGGATGGACCTCATTGAAGGAGAGGTCATTAAACGGGTTCATCGACTGATACTAAAAATAAATAAATAAAATTTCTGTTTATAGTCCGGGTACAAGGCTCCTTCTTGAAGTTTTTAATAGCTGCCTGTATGATGGGGTCTTTCCATCACCATGGAAGGATGCCTTATTAAAGCTGATACTGAAGCGACCATCTAGGCCAAAGAATGATCCACGATCGACCTATTGCCCTCCTCCTTGGATTAGGAAAGGTGTTTGAAAGATTGCTGGCCAGACGGATTACTGACTATACTGAAAAAAAAACTTACACTGGTCTGCCAGTGTAAGTTTTTACACTGGAACAGAAGATGAGCTTCGGGCATTACAAAACTATATATTAGCCTCGAACAATAAGTATGTCCTTGGAATCTTTATTAACTTTGAGGGAGCTTTTGACTCCTTCAATGGAGCAGCGTTTTTTTGATGTGACTTGCAGGCTGTTTAACTAAGATTTTTATGGTTATAAAGGACTACTTTACGCTTCTGTGCAGTGACTGTTAAGTCATCGGTTGGTTCTATTGTACGAGAGATGACCAGGGGATGCCAACAAGGATCGGTTTTTGGACCAGTAATGTGGAACGTAGTTTTGGAGGACTGATTGCATAGGGACTTCGAGCATACAGATATGTTGGCATATGGCGATGACCCAGTTTCCTGCCTATTTAAGGAAATTCATGGATGCAACTAGAAACCAGGTTACAACATGTTTTGCTTGCACTTGATAACTGGTGTAGTTATATAACCTGACTGTATCAGGAAACAAAACAAGGATAAGGGTCTTCAAGGGTCATTTTTTTAAGTAGAAAACCCCCAGTTGTGAGAATGAATGGGTCTAGCCTAAAATCGGCAAGGCAATGGTCCTTAGTTCAAAGAGTAATGCTCCTTAGGATGTGCATGGCAATACGATTGACGGATCTTTGACTTTCAACTCACATGTTACATATCTATCAAAAAAGGTGAGGATATTTATTGGGATGATTACTCGAATCACTAGGGTTGGCTGGGGAATAATAGATATGGTGATGAACTTGCTATAGGAATGTGTATTTATTCCCATGGTAACGTATGGTGTACCGATTTGGTTTGAGCGTATAAATGGAAAAGTATTTACTAGAAAGCTGAGTTCCATTCAAAGAGTAATGCTCCTTAGGATGTGCATGGCATGCAGAACTGAAATTATTATATTAGAGCCACCCATTATTTCTAATATATACCCATATATGTATTTTGTCTGTTAATTGCGTGTGTACTATGGTCGATTTGTCTGTTTGCGGGACGAAAAATCCCAGTTTCTTGGGGGAAAAACTTGCTATCTACGCCTGAGACCGACTAACTCAGCCACAGAGTGAAAAAAGTCCATTAAAGTTCCTCGCGTAATCGTCGGGATTCGAACCCGGGCCTTTTCCACCCGGTGTGAGGAGGTTTGTGACGATACCACTGTGCTACCGCGCAGAACTGTGTTGACCCCAGCTTTGCATCTTGTGATTGGAAAATTGCCAATTGATCAGAATTTGGCATATTGTGCGTTGGCTTACTTCGTCCGCCGTGGCATTCTCTGTTCTTTTCTGAATATAGCGGTGGACATCTTGACAGATCCCAGGAAGGAAAGGGCAAGAATCTGGGATGCTTTGGTAAAAGTATAGCTAACGCGTTGGAGTGTTTGTGATAAAGGGCAGATTAATCAAAATGTTTTCACAGATTTAAGAAATGCAGCCTCGATATAATTCAAATGGTTTACACCAAACTTACAAGCTATGTTCTTATTGACTGGTCATGGTTCGATTAATGCAAAGTTGAATGATTTAGGAATCACTGAAAGGTCTAGTTGGCATTTTGGTGAAAGAGAATCATGGGAACATATCTACAACTGTGAAGAGTACAGTGATCTAGGAATTGCATTGGTATCTCGGGTTAGTAATCTTATTCTTATGGCAAAAGGCTACGAGACAATTCTAATTGATAAACAAAGAACTTCATGGCTTTCCAAGCCTTTGCCCATATGCAGTACTTTGCAGCCTTGGATTTGTAATGCGATATGGTGTAGTGCCGGATTACCTAAAGTTCTGTGAAATCGTTCTTAAAGGCTTTGCTTTAGTGGACGCATGAGTCTGCTATACTGCAACTCCAGCTCCTTTGGTGTTTCTCTCCTGCTGGTATTTCTGTTCCAGAAGCTGCTTGTGTTAGCATTTCTGTTCTTGCCAGCTCCTTGTGTTGGCATTTCTATTTTAGTCTTTCCAACAGACTGTGAAGAGATGCAGCTCTTTCCAATGAAGTTTGGACTTTGTCATAAATATTATTTTAAGTATATTTATTTTTCATGTAGTTTGATTATTCTCAGTTTGTTCATATCAATCTTTTTTTGGTCATGGCAGTTTTTTCCTCCCTGTACTTGGGCAAACATAAGACGGAGTATATAATAGTAATTGTAATAGAGGCATGTGATGCAATAAAGCAAGCATATGAGCGTACGTAGAATCAGCCAAAAAAAATCACACAACCATTCCCTCTAAAGGTTTGTCCAGTTCCTCCTTGAATTTATTTAAGCTATGAACTGCCACAACGACAGATGGAAGTTTGTTCCAGCAATTAACCACCCGCTGGCTAAAGGCAAATTTTTGCACATCTATTCTACAACTGTCTTTCCTCAATTTGAATTTATGCTCCCTTAGGTTCGTGATCTGAGAAAATGGAAGAATCCCATCAGAAATCAGCGTGCTCAATCCATTCAAGGCCTGATACACCTCAATCAGATCACCTCGCTAGTGCCTAGTCTCCAGCCGCTGAAATTTGAAGAACTTAAGACTCTCTTGGTAAGAGGACGCTTCATTCCCCTCACTAATCTTGTTGCCCTTCTCTGTATACGTCAGGGAAATCTACGTCCTTCTTAAATGAGGCCTCAAGACCTGTATACAGTACTCAAGGCGTGGCTTGACCATTGCCTTATACAAAGGGATAATCACTTCCCTTTCCCTACTAGCAAAATTCCTGTATATCATTGACAAGACCCCATGAGCTGCTCTGGCAGCCTGTCTGCATTGTTCAGAAAACATTATATCTGACTGCACGATCACTCCCAGATCTTTTTCACTTTCTACCACCCTAAGTGTAGTACTACACCATTGGTACATTCCTCTGAGGTTATTTCTACCCATATGCAGTACTTTGCATTTGTCAAGGTTAAACTTCAGTTGCCACTTCTTAGCCCATCTGCCCAAATTATCTAGATCCTGTTGCAGTAGCACACTGCCATTACTGTCATTAACAACCCTGCCAAACGTTGTATCATATGCAAACTTCGATATTAAGCCTGATATACCTTCATCGATATCATTGATAAACATACAAAACAACATTGGGCCCAACACGGAACCCTGGGTGACTCCACTATTAAGATTAGTCCACGAAGAGCAGCGTCCATTGGTTACCACCCTCTGTCTTCTCCCACTCGACCACCATTTTATCCATTGTAGCAACTTACTGTTAATACCATTCTGCTCCAATTTGCACAGTAGTCTTCCATGTGCAATTGTGTTAAAAGCATTCCTGAAATTGAAGTATATGATAACAAAATACTTTTTTGCGTCCAGTTCCTTTGAAACCACATCATAGTATCCAATCACATTTGTGGGACAAGACTTTCCCTTAATAAACCCATGCTGTCTCTGAATTATTTCTGCAGTCTTGTCTAGATGATCCTGCAATGCATCTTTAAACAGTGACCCCAATATTTTACCCGGAACAGAAGTAGTAGTAGTAGTGGGATATGATTCAAGAAACCAAGTGTATGAGCTTATGCAGCATCAGGCAAAAAAAAAAAAAAAAAAAAAATCACACCATTCCCTCCAAATGCCTGTCCAGTTTTTCCTTAAATTTATTCAATCTATCAACATGCACAACGACAGATGGAAGTTTGTTCCAGCAATTAACCACCCGCTGGCTAAAAGCAAATTTCCGCACATCTATTCTACATTAGTCCTTTCTTAATTTGAATTTATGCCCCCTTAGGTTCGTAATCTGAACAAGTGGAAGGATTCCATCAGAATTCAGCATGCTCAACCCATTCAATTCCTTATACACCTCAATCAGATCACCGCGCAGGTGCCTAGTCTTCAGCCACTGAAATTTGCAGAACTTAAGCCTCTCTTGATAAGAGTATCCCTTCATTCCCCTCACCAATCTTGTTGCCCTTCTCTGTACATGCTCAAGTAAATCTACATCCTTCCTAAAATGAGGCCTCCAGGCCTGTACGCAGTACTCAAGGCGTGGCCTGACCATTGCCTTATACAGAGGGACAATCACCTCCTTCTCCCTGCTAGCAAAATTCCTATATATCATTGACAAAACCCCATGACCTGCCCTGGCAGCCTGTCTACATTGCTCAGAAAACTTCATTTCTGACAGCACAATTACTCCCAGGTCTTTTTCATTTTCTACCACCTTAAGTGTAGTACCACACAGTTGGTACGTTTCTCTGGGATTACTTTTACCCATATGCAGTACTTTGCATTTGTCGAGGTTTAACGTGAGTGGCCACTTCTTAGCCCATCTGCCCAAATTATCTAGATCCTGTTGCAGTAGCACACTGCCATTACTGTCATTAACAATCCTGCCAACCTTTGTATCATCTGCAAACTTCGAAATTAAGCCTGATATACCTTCATCAATATCATTGATAAATATACAAAACAGCAGTGGACCCAACACTAGTCGACGAAGAGCAGCACCCATTGATTACCACCCTCTGTCTTCTCCCACTTAACCATCCTTTTATCCATTGTAGCAACTTACTCTTAATACCATTCTGCTCCAATTTGTACAATAGTGTTCCATGCACAACAGTGTCTAAAGATTTCCTGAAATCCAAATATATGATATCAAAATTATTTTTTGCATCCAGTTCCTTTGTAACCACATCATAATATTCTATCAAATTTGTCAGACAAGACTTTCCCTTAACAAACCCATGCAATGTCTGAATTACTGCTGCAGTCTTGTCTAGATGATCCTGCAATGCATCTTTAACCAGTGACTCCATTATTTTACCCGGAACAGAAGTTAAACTAACTGGTCTGTAATTACTCATGTCACCCTTCGATCCCCCTTTGTGAATTGGGGATACATTTGCACTTCTCCAGTCCGTGGGAACCTCCCCTGAGTCCAATGATGCTCTCATAATTATGGCTAAAGGTTTGCCTAGTTGCTTTGCCGTCTACTTTAATATAACTGGATAGATCCCACCCACCCCAAGTGCCTTTCTTGTGTTTAACTTCAACAATTTCTCCTCAACTTTGCTCTCAGTTATACAAAATCATTAAGTATCCTGCTACAATTTGATAACCTTCTGCCATTTTCAAACCTTAATAATTTCTCATGTGTGAATGTAGATGCAAAATACTCATTCAGTTTGTTTCCTCTCTGAGCAGGATCATCAACAGTGGAACCATCGATGTCAAGTGGACCAATCAGATTCATCCCCTTCCTTTTAGAGTTTATATAAGTAAAGAAATCCTTGCTGTTTTTTCTTAGCATCCTTTGCCAAGGATTTCTCGTAATCTGCCTTCGCCTGCCCAACCTCCTTTGTGACCTGATTACAGACTAGCTTATATCTGCCATAGGCTTCTGAGTTGCTTGATAATTTATATGCATCACATGCATTTTTCTTCTCTTCCACGAGTCTTATTAGTTCATTTGACAACCATTTAGGCCTAAACCTTGAACAATATTTTTTAATAGGTATAAAACTTTTAGTAGCTTTCACGATTAATTCCTTGAATGCTTCCTACTTAGAATTTACTGTTGGTAACATCGTCAGCTGATCCCACTGTACAGAATTTAAAAACTGTCGGAGACCACTGTACTTACCCTTACGAAGCAAAAACCCTTTCCTTTACTCCTGATGGTAATTAAATCTTTAAGTAAATCCCACATCATTACACTGTGATCACTGCCACCTAGTGGATCCTTTATCTGCAAATTGTTAATACATGAATGATCACTGCTGATAACCAGATCAAGAGTATTACTTTCTCTGGTTGCCTCTCGAAAATGCTGCTGGAGAAAATAATCATCCAATAAATCCACAAAAGTCTGACTAGTGTGTGAGTGACCAACCCACAAGTTCCAGTCAATATCTGGGAAGTTAAAATCCCCTATTATAAGACATTCCAATTTACTAGCCCACTCTATTTCTCTGTACAATTGTTCATTGTACTCATTCAAGTCATTAGGCCTATAACACACTGTCCCCCTTTGTGAATTGGGGAGACATTTGTATATCCCCAGTCTGTGTGGGATTTCCCCAGAGTTCAAGGATGCTGTCATACTTATGACTAATGGTTTGCTTAGTTCCTTTGCCGCCTCCTTTAATTTAACTGGATAGGTGCCATTCACCCCAGGTGCATTTCTTATGCTTAACTTCAACAATTTCTCCTCCACTTTCTGTTCGTCATTAGAAAATCATTAAGCACCCTTTTATAAGTTGATAAACTTCTGTTTTTCTCCTTCCTTAATAACTCCTCACGTGTGAATGTAGATGCAAAATACTCATTCGGATTGTTTGGTATATGAGCAGGATCATCAACAGTCGAATCAACGACTGTCGATTATCCTACTGAGATAAATTTTGCTACTGCTGAATTATGTGTAAGTGACAGCGGGGTTGCCATTGGTTGGCTGGGACCGCTGTAATAAATAATAATAATAATAATAATGTATGGATTCTCGATTAAGAGCTAATTAACGGAATTAATGATAATCAGAGCACTTTCTTAGTATCATATCGTAGTATTATTACAGACAAAATATTTTTGACGCCTAAAAATTTTAAGGATAGACCCAATTTTAGCTATATTTTGCGGGCTGTAAATATTTACAGCACACTTATTGGACATCTTAAGGTTAAACTAAATTTCAATCAGACATTATTAATAAATGTTTATAATTTGAAGTACACAATTACAATTTTCATATCTATGTCCGAAAGATGTCGTTGGTGTACCCCTTGTCCTTCATAGCCTCTGTGTAGCTTTATTTGCGCCATTTTTGCTGAGGGTGGTAACGGAGTAGTGTTTTAGTGTGGTAAGTACCGTGGTTTACTCTTTTGTTAATTTTGATTATATATATGACAATTAAGGGATTTTTGTTTCAGTTTGCCACAAAGTTTGTTTAGTGTATATCTGATGTATTTATAATTTGTAACTGCTGTATATAACATATTTATTTGCGATTCTTTAAATCAATACTCCCAGTTTCTTTGTTCTCGTTCCCAGGCGTATGCACTCTCAATGGTGTCGCCAAATTACTTTTTCAACCACGCAGAAAGTGATTTTTAATTTTGAAGCTTTTATTTAACTTATTCCGATGCTTTTGCTTTGAAAAGTTTTAATTGTTTTAGGTTTTAATTGATAAATTTTTGCAACTTATATACGTTATTTGTAATTTCTTAATTATTTTCGAAGTATTGGCTGAAATTCATTTTCGGTTGAAGTATTTCCCGTTCCGATTTTTTTTTTTTCATCCTTTTGTTTCTTTTCGCCCTCCTTGGTACTTAATGTTTGCGTTTTGAGTTGCATTGTAGCTATTACCTATTTTCATATAGGGTATGCATCTTTAGTTCTTCGGCCATTTGCAATTCCTTTCTTCATGTCCGACAGGTTGTGCGCGTGCGTTAAAATGTTAATTGTGCTGCTTGGTCAAAATTTTACATTTCAGTTGAATAACGTGTGTTTAGGGATAATCATAAACCAAAACAACTTCTATATTTGACTCCTTGACTGCATATTTAGATGTTCCGTGAAAACATGGAATGACTGTCATTTGTCATAGCCCTAATGGCCGCGCATTAGCTAGAGCAAGTTTCTCTGCCACATAACGAATTTTTGACGACGAGAAATCCTTGCGCGGTCATACGCAGTTTAAATAAAATGGTGCGATGAGAATTTTCCGACTCTGTTAATGAATCAAGGTGTATTTTAAGTAAAATTTGATTCTAAGATGGTGTCATTATCATTTGATTGTTTTCTTTCTTTTGTTAGAAGACCAAAGACTTATTCTGGTAGTGTTATATTACGGGAGGGTGGGCATTTTCATGTATAGACCGGGAAATTTTATAAAATGCGTTTAAAAATTTATGTAAATAAATTTAAAAATAAATTACAATTTCACTTGCTGTGTAGGTGAGCCCTAATCCTGTGTATCATTAACTTTTCATGTTGGAATTGTTAAGGAACAACTCAAATTTTGATAATTTTTCTGTTCCCTTTTCCTAAATGAAAATGTAACTATGTGAACTGATGATTATAAACACTTAATAAAATTTTTTTGATGTATTGCTGCAAAAGAGGCACTCTTGTATGATTAATACTTGCATTAATTTTAATGATAACTGGCTATGCTGTGGGTACTATTACAATCCTGCATGCTGAAAATCATAGTATAGTTCTGTTTGGAGTAAAAGTTTTTTTTTTTTTTTTTTATAGATAATTTGTTCATTCCCTTGTTTGCCAGGTATAGAGCAAATTCTTTCATAACAGCACATTGGAATTTGAAAGTTTTTGAAAGTTGCACATCAGTTAATTACCATGAGTAGGGCCATAACCAAGTTATGGATGAGCTGGTAGTTTTTGATTATAATTATGTACCTTTACACTAATAATGCAATGAGGTATGAAATCAGCTGTATTGTAATAATAGGCACAATATGGTCACTTCAGTACATTTTTCTTTTTTTTTTTTTTAGAGAACAGGTGAAAAGGAGCAAAAATGGTCACTGTGGAAATCTTATTGGATAATAAGATTTTTCAATCTTTCAATTGTGTTATGAATCTGGGTTTTGGTCACAAAACCCAGATTCAAAACACATTTGAAAGAAACCAAAACTGCTATGTCCCTGTTTCAATAATTTGTTTTGCTGGCAACATGCAAGGAATATAAAAGTTCCATCATAGCACAATATTAACTGTCTTGTATGCACATGGTTATATACAAGTGACTGCCATTATAAAAATGGAACTAACGAACCAGCATTAGGAAAATAAAATGCAATTCAAGAAAATTGTATTGTGTTATTGACCATATTGATCAGAATAAAAAAAACTATTAAATAGTAAAATTGAGTATACTAATACCAATGAAGCAAGCTAATGTAAGAAAGATTTTTAGTGTAATTCATAAAATAGATTCAAAGTCAAGGTAAATATTTTCCAAATTTTTCTTATCACACCGAAAAAACTTAAACACTTATTCTCTGTACCAATTTTGATCACAGTCGTAAAACAATCCACAGAATCTGATTAAAAAAAATAGTACTATAAATTATTTGTTATAACATGTGTTGTAACATGTGATAAGACAAAATTGGCAGAAAGAAATTCTTGGTAAGATTGGATTTCTTTGGAAGAAATGTCAAAACAAGTGTCTTTTGCCACACTTGGTTACTTTGACCAGAGTGCATTTGTAAAATTGCAAAAAAGAAAAATTCCATTCAATTTTTTGATGCCACCTTTTAATCTTTTCTGAATGCAACAGTAAATTCCATATCTATATTAAAAACATTTTAAATTTGAGATTTAGACCTGCAGTGAGCAAAATTCAAATTGAAAACCTTACATGCATTCAAATGTATGTAATTGGATGCCAACCGGTGACTGGGAGCACCGCTGCATTAAAGTGTATGCATCATTAATGGTTTGATTCTTCAATCTCATGAAGTCAGGGAGTGTTACTGATTGGAGGATAGTGCATATCAATAAAACTTGTATGCTGCTAATAATTGACATGCCAATGAACATGTATATAATTAGAACATGCATTCTAATATATTCATATATATGAAGTTAATTCCCAAGTTTTTGGGAATTCTTAAAATTCAAGAAACCTGCAACAGGTTTCTTGAATTTTAAGTGCAGAAATCAAAACAGCCATTGGGAGTTTGAACTGTGGATGGAGGAGTAAGGAGCACAAATTGCTAAAATATTTTCTGGGGTCTCATTAACCACTGCACAACAGGCTTGGTAAATGGAAAGAAATAGTGTCATATGTAGAAATTAAATGAATAATTATTTTTAATGTGAAATGTCTGTTTCATAAGACTTGGGATTAGTGTAATAACTATCTTCTACTTCCCAAAATTAGAAATAGTTATTTTATTTCTTCCTTTAAATTCAGGTATGGTCCAGGCTTTTGCAGTGCCAACAAAAAATTAAAACAAAGTTTCACTTTTCCCATAGGTATTCACCTGAGGTTTGAATTGTCTTAACTTATATCAGTAATTACATCAGTGAATCTACATGTTGAACCTGTACTTAGCTAAACTGCATTTTTCATTTCATTTTTTCAAAATGAAACTTGTTGATATGCACTAATATGCAGTTCTTTTTCTTTAAAAAAAAAAACAGTACAGCTTATACTTTAGATTTGGGAGCATATTTGTACATATTCCAAAAATGCATTGAGGCCAAAAAATGTATTGAGAAAATGCTGTTCTTTATTTTTTGAATGGTGCAGATTAACCTGGTAATGGTTGTGCTACACCTGATAGAATATTTGCAAAAATTGATACAAGGTTTTTAAGTGTACTAAATTTTTGGTATATTTATTAAAGTGAAATGCTATGGTTTTTTTTTGTTCACAACTTAGTTGAGAACATCATATGCAATAAGTGAAACTTGTTTGGTCATGTTAAACCAATAGGTTTACTCCCTCCACCAACCACCCAAGAAATAATTTTTGCATGTATGCACTAATCTTGTTTGTATATAAGGCTGTGTATGTAATGTTGAATTTGCTAAAAATGGGAATGGTACCCAATTTGTTGCAAAATATGGCACCGGATGGTATGTTTCTTTTTCTCATTTGAAGATATTGAAATGAGCTATAGAATCTTCTATTAAATTAGAGATTAGGGTAAGTGTGAAAATGTAGGTTGAGGCATTTTACAGGATGACAGTCCGCAAGAAGGTAATAAAGGAAATCTATCTTCTATATATAAAAGAATATTTTGGAAAATAGTTCCTTTTCACATGCACACTTTTTGCTTTCCATAATGAGGCTAACTGCTATTGCACATTACTGCAACAAAATGATTGACAGGTCTGTCTCACTCTTAAATTAAGCTGCATATACCATATTGATGATTCATTACCTGATAGCATTTAGTAGTGTTATGTCACAATGTTGACAGTTTGGATGTTAATTGTGGGGTTTAATTTTAAATTCTACGTGTCTCAAGGCAGCAATTCAATTTTTTTCAAGTTTCTTTAGCTATTGAATGGCAGTTGTGTTGTGGAAAAGAAAGATCATATCAGAAAGGCTGAAAAGAAAAGATATTGAAGAGTATGAAGCAGCACTTGATCTGGATATCAAGGAAAACAGTGATATAATAAGTTAGACTTCACAATTAAGAAAGGAAAGATAAAAAAAATGAATCACAAATTGATGATAGCTCTACTGAAACTCCAATTTTTGATTCAAAAAAGAAAAATGCAAAAGTGATAAAGGGGTAAAAGACAAATGATCAAATAAAATTCCTGAAAATATTTGCAGTTCAGGAAATTTAATACATGATGCTTTTAGAAGTATCGAAACTCCTATTTGTTGCTGCAACAAATAATACTGTTTGCTGAATGAAAGAATTTAATCCAAAATTTAGATTCCAGGAGAATTGAAAATAGTTTTGTTCATCAGACCAAATTATGCCAGATAGTTGTAATGCTGAAGAATAAAATTCCTGAAACACTTCTCTGGAGCCTTCAGGTTTACATCTGAATAAAGGACTTATAAATGCAATTGTTATGGTTTTAAGAAACTTAGATATAAAAAAAAAAAACGGAATTTGCAATGGTACAAGACTACATGTAGTGGAAATAAGGAAGAAATATTTGGTTTGTGAACACATCACAGGTGACAGATCTGGATCGAAAGCATTCCATGGTTTCATATGTATTCAAAGAAGGGGAATATAATTTCATTTTTCCACAAACAGTTTACTGTGAAATTGGCTATTAGTATTACAATAACAAAACATTATCCAAGTTTGGTGTTGACTTATTGGTTATCCAGTTTTCTTTGTGATCGCTCACTGAGGGTGATGGTAGATGGGCTCTGTCTTCTAACTTCTCCACTAATGCCGGTGTCCCCCAAGGTTCAGTCCTTTCACCCACTCTTTTCCTCTTGTATATTAATGACCTTCAATTGACTGGAAATCTTATCTATAGTTTTGCCCATGATAGCACATTGCATTTCCATTTTGAGAAACCTTGCCTGGCTCAATCAGCTTCAACTTCTCAAATCTGCTACCAATTCCTTAAATGCCAATCTCCAGGTAATTCTCCAGTGGGGCAAAGACAACTTAGTTGATTTCAATCCTTCTAAAACTGTCTTGTTTTATATCTTGCAAAAAGGATTCTTCTGCTTCTATGCTTATCTTTGGTGACACTCCGATTTCTAGGCAAAATGATCTCTTTCAGGGATTACCCTGACTTCAGGGTAATCCCCGAAAGGCACAAGCACATTACAAATATTTCTTCCTCTGCATCCAAAAAACTTGGTTTTCTGTTTTGCTCTTGGCGTTACTTTTCTTCCAAACAGCTGTTCACTCTGTACAAATCACAAATCTGCCCTACCATGGAATATTATTCCCACAACTGGGGTGGTGCCTCCTAAACCTCTCACACTTCCATTCAGAAGAGGACAGTTAGGTTAATTAATGATTCATCTTTAACAGTCTTTCCACTCGCTGTCTCATAGAGTACTGTTTCTGCTCAATGCCTCTTCTGCAGATATTTCCAGGGGCACTGTTCTTCTGAATTGGCTTCATAATTCGTGCTCTTTCAAAACAGTCTGAACATGTGCTGCCACAAGCCAACATCCATTTACTGTCCAACTTCAAACTCACAGAACCAACTTTTCATCTTCCTCGTTTATTCATTCAACTGTTGTTTTTTGGAACAATCTTCCTTCATACATATTTCCTAAAAATTAGTCTACAGAAGTTAAAGTCCAATGTCAACAAATATCTTTCTTCTTCTCCACCTCCAATCCAAGCATGGTACTAAGTACAATAGGTTCTAATACCTCTTGTTTGGGGTTTACATAAAAAAAAAAAAAACACGGACAGTTGTACTTTGCATTAAGAAGAGTGAAGGCAGCTAAAAATCTCTTAATGGAAAATAATCAAAAAACAAAATTGTCCAAGAAATGTTTATAATCAAATAAGATTGTTATTAATTTGCTTTTAGATAAAATAATATAATTTTTGTACATCTTTTGATTATTAGAAGGGGTGTAGGGGTTCCCCCACTAAAAATGTAATTCTGGTTTGTGTGAAAAGTCAGAGGGGAGTGAAGTCACCAGACTTTTTCAAAAAAGCAAGATTGAAAGCTTTGAGGGTGAGAGAATAAACCAGTTCAAGAAACATAAGGTGTGGCTATTAGCACTGCCAGTGAAGGCATAGAAGTTGGCCTCAAACCTTTCCCTAATTGTCTGCCAAGTTGTGTTCCAGCATGCCTATTTGCTTTGTAGTGAGACAAGTTTTCATTACTTTGTGTTTTATTGTTTTCTGGAAAAATGACAGACAAAAGAACAATGAATCAACCTGGAATTTAACAAAACTAGAGAAAACATCAACAGAAAGTTAAGTTTATGGGAAAGATATGTCAAGAGCTGGTGTATAGGAATGACAGATTCTTAGAAGGAAGAGAATGTGGAAGATTGAATGGTCAGCAGTCTGGTATGCTTGAAGACTGATACAACTGTGGACTGGGGTAAGGATAATGATTTGGAAGTAATTGTTGTTTAAGCATTAGAATGATTGTATCAGAACTCAGTATAGACAGACTGTATCAGAACTCATTATGGACAAAGAAACAGACAACTTTAACCAAACAAACATTTAATCATGAGAAGTGAGTGCCAAGATGGTGCCAGAATGGAGATCAGAGAGTGAAACTTCTACAAGTTTGAAGATATTTTGAAAAAAAATTGGATCTGGACTTTCTGAATACTGTACTGTAATTACTTGTGATGAAAGTTGACTGTCTCAGTATGGTCCAGTAACTAGGACACTCAATGCATGAGAACATAAAACAGTCCCCTGATTTAAAAAAAGCAAAAGCAATGTTAAAAATGAAAACCGATTTTGTTTTCTTCAATGTTAAAGGAATTATGGCAAATATGCCCCATGAAATCAGACTGTCACTGAAACATACTACATGCTGTTCTGACAAGGCTGCATGAAAAGATTCAAAGGAAGAATTGAATTAGCATTAGTGGGATATGATACAAAAAAAAGCAGCTTATATAGCATCAGCCAAAAAAAATTTTTTTACCTATCCATTCTCTCCAATAGTCACAAATTCCTCAAGTTTCTTTAAGCTATTAGCTTCCATAAAAGATGGAAGTTTGTTTTAGCAATCAAAACCACTCGCTGGCTAAATGCAAACTTCCACACATCTAGTCTGCAACTGTACTTAAATTTATGCTCCCTCATATGTAGTCTGAGCAAAGAAGAATTCCATTGGCATTGAGCTTGTTCCAAGCCTTTCAAAGCCTTAACACCTCAATCAGATCATTTCAGATGCCTAGTCTCCATACGATGCAATTTGTAGAACAGAAGCCTTAGTGGGAGCAACCTTTTCTCCACCTTTCCAATCTTGTTGCCCCTCTGTATTTGTTCTAGCAGCTCTGCATCCTTCCTAAAATGAGGCCTTTAGACTTGTATGTAGTACTCATTTACATTTAGATGTGGCCTAACAATGGGATAAACATGCCTTTATTCTTGCTAGCAAAATTGCTGTATATCATTGACAAAACCCAATCAGCTGTTATGGTAGCCTCTTTGCAGCTACCTGTAGGTCTTTCACTTCCCACAACCCTCAGTATTACATAGGTGGTACATTACTCTAGGGCAGGGGTCATGGATTAGCAGACTAGTTTGCATCTGGACAGGGAATTTTTTTTGCAGACTGAGAGGTAAATGAATCTTGATCATTAATTTAAATTTAAGAATCTTTAATTTTAGAGAATTTTAATTTTAAGGTTTTAGTGAATATTTTTGAATTTCCCTTGGTAATTACATTTAAAATAGTTTCTGTAGAATGAAGAAAATTTCCATATAATGAACGCATTGAGAGAGTTAACTGGGTACACGTTTGTACTGATTGATTTAGGCAATCAGAAATGTGTGGTCTCAATTCTAATCTCAACAATGTCCATTTCCACTTAATCTTCCAAACCCAATGTACTTTTTCTGAGAGAATCTCAGTTATCAGTTGATTCAACTACTGCTCATCTCAGTTGCCCAAAATATTTGCTGTATGATTCCTTTTGCCTCAAATGTGGTACTTGTGCATATGTCCATTCCGATATCCCCTGTCAGATTTGGTAATTTGGAATCTTTTTGATTTTCTCTGCCTTAAAATCTACCTCAGTCTGTCAAATTCATATCTCTATCATTCTCCCAACTCCACTAATCACTTGGAGCTCTTAGACTTCCTCTCTGCAACTTGACTTTCTCCGGTCCAACTTTCCTAACAGTGAGGTAATTTTCCTTGGTGATTTTAATGTTCACAGCTCCAGGTGGCTTCTGTTTTCTAGTCACACCCACCTAGCTGGTTGGGATGCTGAGGCTTTTGCAATTACTGCTTTTGCACAGATTCTTAATTTAACTACAAGAATACTGGACAATCCTAACCTACAGCCAGCACACTTGATCTTTTTCTCACAAACAACCCTCTTAAGTATATGGTCGAAGTGAGTGGTCCTTTAGGCACCTCAGATCACAACTTGGTGATTGTCTCTTCTCTAATGGAGCCTTTATCTCATGGCTATTCCCAACCTTGTGTTTGGCATTATAAGAGGTCATCCCTTTTTACAAGAATGCAAAATGGGATGACCTGCAACATTTATTTTCCTTGGTTGGATTACTGTTTCAAAACTTCTGATGTCAGCATTTGTCCAGATCATGTCAGTGAAATTATTCTCGTAGGAATGAAATCCTTTATCCCACAAACATCTTGTCCTTCATCTAAACCTTGTTTTCCCAGTAAATGTGCTAAGGCTGTTCAAGAGTAAGAATGATGCATATTGTAATTGGCTTGTTTCATTTTCTGCCTATACCAATGCTTGCAACAATTATAAAGCAGTTATTAATCAGTGCAAACTAGATTTTGAACAGGCTAAGAGTGGAAAACTTGCTTCTTGCCCTAATGGTAGCAGAGCATTCTGGTCTTTTTCCAAAGCTATTGGATGCACCTTTTGCCCATCTGTGCTTGCTCCCACCTCTGTCAAAACCAGATGGTTCTGTTGTCACTTCACTCAAGGATAAAGCTAACCTGCTAGCAACCCATTTTTCTTCCAACTTGTGTATTAATGATCTTGGTAAAACACCTCCCACCATTCCCAACACCACTCCATTCAATGCCTTCTGTGGTCTTCTGTCAAAAGGATGTCAGAAGGATTTTGACGAATTTTGATGCTAAGAAAGCTCCAGGTCCTGATGGTATTTCTCCACTTGTGCTCCCAAACTTACTCCTGTTCTTTGTTGCCTTTTTTATTCCAAAGATGTTTTTCCTTCTGCTTGGAAATTTGCTCCTATCCAGCCAGGGTGACAAATCTCTCCAACCTTATTGTCCCATTGCACTTCTTTCTAAACTAATGGAGAAATCAACAAACTTCCATCTTAGTTTGCCAACTGTTTTTAGTAATTAGTTATCCAGTTTTCTCTGATTACTCAATGAGGGTGATGGTAGATGGCTCTCTCTGTCTTCTAACTTTTCCACTGATGCCAGTGTCCCCCAAAGTTCAGTTCTCTCCCCCACTCTTTTTCTCTTCTATATTAATGACCTTCCATTGACTGGAAATCCTATCCATAGTTTTGCTGATGAGAGCACATTGCATTCCACTTTCCAGTTTGAAACTTTGCTCTGCTCAATCAGCTTCAACTTCTCGAATATCTGCTACTAATTCCCTAAATGCTGATCTCCAGGTAATTCTCCAGTGGGGCAAAGCCAACTTAGTTGATTTCTATCATTCTAAGCTAGTCTGTCTTGTCTTATATCATGCAAAAAAGAATTCTTCTGCTCCTATGCTTATCTATGGCAACATTCCGATTTCTAGGCAAGTTGATCTCTCTTTTGGGGCTTACACTGACTTCTAATCTCTCTTGGCACAAGCACATTACAAACATTGCTTCCTCTGCATCTCAAAAACTTGGTTTTCTATTTTGCTCTCAGTGTTACTTTTCTTCCAAACAGCTGTTCACTCTGTACAAATTGCAAATCTGCCCTACCTTGGAATATTGTTCCCACATCTGGGGGTGGTGCCCCCAAAACACCTCCGGTTTCTAGATTCCTTTCAGAAGAGGCAGATTGGTTTAATTAATGATTCATCTCGAACAGTCTCTCCACTCGCTGTCTCATAGACATACTGTTTTTGCTACATGCCTCCTCTACAGATATTTCCATGGGCACTGTTCTTCTGAATTGGCTTCTATAATTCCTGCTCTTTTAATACAGTTCGAACACATGCCGCCACCAGCCAACATCCATTTACTGTCCATCTTCGAACTCAGAACCAACCTTTCATCTTCCTTGTTTATTCATTCAACTGCCATCTTTCTGGAACAACCTTCCTTCATACGTATTTCCTGAAAATTAGTCTACAGAAGTTAGTCCAGTGTCAACAAATCTTTCTTCTCAAACCCAAGCACAATACTAAGTACTATAGGTTCTAATATCTCTCGTTTGGGGTTTACATAAAAAAAAAACTGACTGGTCGTGTTGAACGTTCCTTGCATCGAAGGAGAAATGCACCTTTTTGTGTTTCTGCAGATTGTATTCAGAATTATTCTTTCAAAACAATCCTGAATACAATTTACACATATATATTGATACTATGTGGATACTACATTTCTTTAGGACAGTAGAGAAAAACTGCTAGTGGGTACAACTAGCTGTAGCTATTGTGTACTATAGGCCTAACTGATTTGGTCTCAAATTGAAGATAGTTCTTCCCAGGTGTGCAGAAACATGGGAAAAATATAATTCTGATTCTGAATAATAAAAAAAATCAACTGTTTTATTTTACAGAATGGGCTAAGCTACCTTGAAAGAAAGAATAGTTTCCTTTTAGAGAAATGAGAAAAGGACTCTACGCATACTGGCTTAAACACGTCCTACATTTCTTTACGGCAGCTAGAGAGAAAAACTCTGCTACCAATTGCAAAATATTTGCAAGAGGTACTGCTAGTTTTATTCTAATTTCAAGACTGATAAGATATTTTTCTAATTATGCATCCTGATAAGATTTTTTTTTCTAATATGGATCCTGATGGAAACAAATTGACCCCTCTTGTAGGGTTACTGCTACCCATATGCAGTAATTTGTAAATGTTAAATTTCAGTTGCCACTTCTGATCCATCTGCTAACTTTTTTTTAGATCCTGTTGCAGTATATCATCATTATTGTCATTAACCACTCTGCCAATCTTTGTTATCATCTGCAAGCTTGAACATTAAGCTTTCATCAGTCATTTATAAATATAGAAAGTAAAGGGCCCAACACTGAAACCTTGGAAGGCTTCACAAATAATATTAGTCCACGAAGAGCAATGTCCATTGATTACCTCCCAGTAAACCATCCCTTTATTCATAACAGAAACTTGCCCTCAGTGCCACCCTGCTCCAATTTGTACAGCAGTCTTTTATGTGTAACAGTATCAAAAGCCTTTTCTGAAATCCAAGTATTTTGTATCCAGTTACTTTGAGACATCACAGTATCCAATTAAATTGATCAGCCAAGATATTGCCTTGGCAAACCCATGCTGTTTCTGAAGTATAACTAGTCTTGTCTAGATGACCCTGCATTATTTTCCCTGGAAGAGAAGTTAAAATAGCAGGTCTGTAATTACTCATTATCCTTGATCCCCCCTTTTTGAATTGGGGATACATTTGCACATCTCCAGTCTGTGGGGACCTGCCCTGAATCCAAGGATGCTCATTATGGCTTAAGGGTTTTGTTACTTTGCTTCCCTTGATATAACTAGATATATCCCATCCACTCCAGGTACCATTTTTATGTTTAACTTCAATTTCTCTTCCATTTTCTTCTCGGTTATTACCAAATCATTTGGTCCCCTGTTAAGGTTTGATAAACTTCTAGTCTCTACTTCCCTAAAGAATTCCTTATGTGTGAATATAGATACAGAATACTCAGTTTAGTTAAGCTAGTCAGTTGTCTGAGCAGGATTTTGAAAAAAAATTGATCTTGTAATTTCTTGTGATGAAAGTTGGCTGTTTCAGTATGGCCCACAAACTAAAAGACATTCAGTGCATGGGAACATAAGTCACCACTACACTGAAATGTGGTGGACCAATTTGATTCATCCTGTTCCTTCTAGTGTTTATATAAGTAAAGAAGTCTTTGCATCTCTTGCCAAAGATTTCTCATAATCTGCTTCTCTTGCCTGTCCTCGTTTTATGACTTGAATGCAGACTAGATTAAATCTACCATGGACTCCTGTATTGCCTATAATTTATGTATTCCATGCTCATTTTTCTGCCAAGAGATTAATCAGTTAATCTGATCCATTTAGGCATATACCTTGAAGAGTGTATCTTAGTTAATATGAAAAGCTTGGTAGTTTGTAAGATTAATTCCTTAAATGCTTTCCATTTAGAATTGACTGAAGATAACATCAGTTGGTCCCACTATATAGAATTTAAAAACAGTCCATTAAAGTCATCTTTATGAAAGCAAAAACCCTTCCCTTCATTTTAACATACATTTTCATAGTTATGTTAAGTAAATTCCTCATTGATACACTGATCACTGCCACTTACTGGTTCTTTTATCTGCACGAATTACCAAAAATAGCTGTTATTGGGTTCACATTACAATATTTTCACGATGCCTCCATTTATGGGGTTCGAGCCCGTCACCACCAAATACGCAGGATGCGGAATGGTCAGGGAATGACCACCGCATATCCCGGAGCAATATGGCCTTAGTTGCTAATGCTCCTAAAAACCAGATAACATAACAGCCTCCATTTATTCTTGCAGGATGCAAAATAAGTTTCCACTATTAAGTTTGCACTGGCCGGCAAAAACATACGTAAAGTCAATTTCCATAAGTAGAGTAATATGTTAGCCGGGGAGTGCTGTATTCTTACTATGTGTATGCCATATCCAAAAATTGTTACTTCATACAGAATGTCCACCCCCCCCACCCTTTCTTATTACTGAATACACCACAAATTGTTAAACTAATAGAGCAAACTTACTTGCAAAAAAAAAATCTAAACCTCCCACACACTTCCCCATTAATTTCATAAATATATGTGGTCTCAGTTCTAATCTTAATGATGTCCATTTCCATTTAGTCTGCTAAACCTAATACTTTTTCTGGCAGAATATCAGTTGATACAACCACTGCTCACCTTAGTTGTCCAAACTATTCGCTGTATGATTCCTTTCACTTCAAAGGTGGTACTTGTGCATATGTCTGTTCTGAATATTCCCTATCAGAGACAGTAATTTGGAATCTCCACTTTTCAACTTTCACTGGCTTAAAATCTTTCTACCACATTGTCAAATTCATCTGTTCCCTCTTATTGTTCTCCCAGCTCCACTAATCACTTGGAACTCTGACTTCCTCTCTGGAACTTTACTTTCTCCAGTCCAACTTTCCCAACAGTAAAATCACCTTGGTGATTTTAATGTTCACAACTGCTGGTTTCCATTTTGTCTAGTCACATGGACCCAGCTGGTTGATGCTGAGGCTTTTGCAATTACCAGTGACTTTGCACTGATTGTTCATTTACCTACTGGACTACCAGATAATCCTAATCACACAGCCAACACACTTGATCTTTTTCTCAAAAAAAATCCTACGTATATGATAGAGGTGTAAATGCCTGATATACTTGGTGATGGTCTCTTCTCCAATGGTGCCTTTCTCTCAAGGCCATTCCTAGCCTGGTTGTTTGGCATTACAAGAATGCAAATTGGGATGATCTGCAAGATTTTTCCTTGGTCACATTACTGCTTGAAATCTAATGTCAACATTTGCTCAGAGCATGTTGAAATTATTCTTCTAGGGATATAATCTGTTATTCCACACTCCACCTTCTCCAAATGGTTGTGCTTTCTGGTCTCTTGCCAGATTTATTGGCTGCAACTTTTGCCCATCTCTCTTCTCACCTCTGTCAAAACCAGAGCCAAGGATAAAGCTGACCTACTAGCAACCTATTTTTCTTCCAACCATTGTAGTAATGATCTTGATAAGCCATCTCTCACCATTCCCAGTATGCTCCATTTAATTCCCAATGGTCTTCTGTCAAAAAATGTTAATTTTGACAAATCTTGATGCTAAGAAAGCTCCAGGTCCTGATGATATTTCTCCACTTGATCTCAAAACCTGTGCTGCTGAACTTGTTGCCTTTTTTCACTTTAATATTTCAAAGGTGTTTTTCCTTCTTGGAAACTTCTCATATCCAGCCAGTTCCTAAAAAGGGAGACAAATCCCTCTGTCCAATTATTGTCCCTTTTGGAATTATTTCTACTCTTTCTGAAGTAATAGAGAAATCAGTTAACTGCCAACTCATAAACAATCTAGAAACTCAATCTTGTAAATGATTGCCAGTATAGATTCCAGTGTTGATCCACTTGTGATATTCTGTCTTATGTTGTGCCCATCTAGCAAAAAATTCAATAGAAAATTTTGAAACTCAAACAGTTTCTCTTGACATTTCAAAGGCTTTTGATCATGTTTGGCATAAAGGTCTTCTAAATAAGCTTCCATCATATGTTTTGCCAACTTTTTTTCTAATGACTATCCAGTTTTCTCTGTGACTGCTTGCTGCAGGTGATGGTTTATAGCAGTCTTTAACTACTTCCACTAATTCTGGTGCTTCCCAAGATACAGTTCTTTCTCCCAATCTTTAGGTAGAATGCAACATCCTATCATCAGCAAAACTATGGATAGGGTTTCTGGTCAATGGAAAAAGGTAATTAATATACAAAAGGGAAAGAGTGGGAGAAAGAACTGAATCTTGAACTGCAGGTGATGGTTGATGGCTGTCTTCTAACTTCTCCACTGGTGATTGGGTCTCCAAGGTGCAGTTATTTCTCCCACTTTTCCTCTTGTATATTAATACCTTTTTCCACTGACCAGAAATCCTATCTATAGTCTTGCTAATTTGCATTCCTACCTTCCAGGTTGGAAAACCTTTCCCTGCTGAAACAGCTTCAACTTGTTGAATATTCACTACCAATTCCTTAAATACTGGTATTTTCCTTAATCCCTTAAATGCTAGTAAATTTCCAGGTATTTTCAGTGGGGTAAAGATAACTTAGTTTTTGATTCCTTCTAAATGTCAGTCCTTGTTATCATGCAAGAAGAATTCTTCTGCTCCTGTGCATTTTCTTTAATGACACTCAATTTCTAGGCAAGAGCATAAGACCATATATCTTTTGTGATTACCCTGACTTCTAATCTCTCTTGGCATAAGCACGTTACAAATATTTGCTTCCTCTGCATTTAAAAAAAAAAAACTCTTGGCATTACTTTTCTTCCAAACAGCTGCTCACTCAGTACAAATCACATCTGCCCTACCATGGGATACTGCTCCCACAACTGGTGTGGTGCCCCCAAAACCTCAGGCTTCTTGATTCCATTCAGAAGAGGGCAGTTAGGTTAATTAATGACTCATCTCTAACAATCTCTCCACTTGCTACTGTTTCTGCTGCATGCCTTTTCTATAGATACTTCTGTGGGTGCCAATTCTTCTGAATTGGCTTCTATAATTCCTGCTCCCTCTTTCAAAGCAGTCCAAACATGTGCTGGACCCTAACATCCTTTTGCTGTTAAACTACAACCTCACAAAAGCAACTTCTTTTTTTTCTTCATTTATTCATTCGACTTGCATTTTCTGGGACAATCTTCCCTTCATATGTATTTCCTGAAAATTACTATCTACAGAACTTAACTTATGTACAAGTTAGTGCAATAGCATCATTTCTGTACATAGTCTAATTACTTAAGTAGTTACAAATTGGTATCTATCTCATTGTGAACACCGTCACAATGAGTTACCATGATATTGCACTAACTTGAATAAGTAACACTTTACCAAAGGAGAAGGCTATTGTTACTTATTCTCAGGATGTACTTCAACTGGATTGTCATCATTGCAACACCAGGTTACCTGACCACCGATGAGGAGCCAGTAAGTTCCAAAATGGTGCCCTATCCACCGAAAATAAGTAACAATAGTCTCTGAAGTGCTGCTTATTCTAGGTAGTGCAATAGCATGGTAACTCATGGAGGTATTCAAAATGAGATATACTTGATGTCGATTTGTAACTTAAGTAGTTGGCTGTGTATGGAAATGATGCTATTGCACTAATTTGTATGTAAATTGAGACTTCTTTTGTAACCTTGAGGCTCTAGCTCTAAATTCTGTTGTAATCTACAGAAATTTAAGTCTGCCAATAAATATCTTCTTTCACCTTCTTGACTGTAAACTCATGCATGATACCAAGTATTGTAGTTTCTAATACATCATGTTTCCAGTTTTCATAAAAAAAAGCACCTGTGGCTTTCTTGAACTATGGCATATTACTTAAGTATTATTATGCTGACTTAGAAAAAGTTTGCCTTCTTTGCTGGCCATGGTTGTGAATTATCATCCAGTGTGAAGAGATGGCATGTAATATAATGTGTTTTATGGGTGACTATTGAAGTACAGTTCTCTAATGTGCACTTTAAGCTTGTTAAATAAGCACAATTAGAACCCCACAGAATTATTGGGAGTTGTCAAATATTGCTTGCAATGGAGGCCACCACAATATTTATTATTTTTTTTTTTCAAGACCAGTTGGCAAATGTCATTTAGATAATTCTGAACAGTAGCTGCATGTTCAGATGGCAGCTCATATTGGAAATGTCAGCAATTTGTACAAACTCCCTTGCTTGTTTCACAAGTTGAGAGTGCTGGAGTGTACAAATGCCAAATTCATCTAGCCTATAGAATTAAATTTTATAATTTGCCTCTTTGTACATGTGTATTTTCTCAGGATCTCCCCCTCACCTTTCCCTCAAAGAGGAATTTTCTGGGTTAGTTGGAAAATGGGTAAGGGAATGCAACAGCAAAAAGTGTAGGAGTAAAAGAGCAAATCTCAAACAGAAACATTGTGTAAAGTTACTTTTTTTCATCAAAGCTGAAAAATTAGTTTTATAAAATTTGTAATTCTTAATTGTTGAATAAATGCCACTGGACCACTTTCCATTTTTGGGTTGAGCTATCCATGTGCTGTGCACCAGCCTGCAAAATAAGTGAGCATTTTGAGATGCCCACCATTGATTTCCAGATTTTTGCTTGTAATTCTGCATATTGTTATTAAATGCTTCTGCAGATAGATGTAAATTAACTTACAAATACAATCAACCATATTTAGCAGTCATATTGGCTGTAACAGTCTTTTTAGCAGTCATATTGGTGTCAGTCAAGTAATGAAGTTAGTTAATAAGAATACAGATACATTAATGCAAGCATCTTTCATTAGCAATAATTTAAAATAAATCAAGCAAATTGTTTTATTTAGATTTTATTTACATTTCTTATTCTACCTTTAGTTTTTAAAATTAATTCATATGTTGACTTCCAATTATTGAATTATTTTTAATCAGAATATTTCACATGTTAAAATTTTATTTTTTATTTTTAGGATTTTGAATACTTTTATACTGGATAATATGGCTCCTGTAAGTAACATTATATATTTAATTTTAAACTTTGATTTTTTTTCTATTGATATTTTCTGTAGTTGTAATTTCTTAGCAATTTATAGCAAATGAAAAAAAAATCAATTGATAAAACTGGGAGAACAGATTGTAATTGTTTTGTGAATATCATGCTAGGTATTGATTATGTAGATCAGTTTTGATGTAGGAATTATAGTCCTTTCCCACTCAAAAATTAACTAAATTGTGGGTTATAAACTTTTATCCATTTTACAACAATTCCTTGTCAAGTGTGGAGTTTTATGTAAAGTACAGTTTACAGCAAAACTGATTGGCAAGACTAATCCCAATAGGATTAGGTAAAAACAATTATATATATAAAAAAACATTTCCTCTTCCATTTAAACAAGTAATTTGGGTGTCTGCTGTTTAGCAATCTTAATTTGGGTAATAAAAAAGTGTGCTGAGTGAATCTGTGGGGGACATTTATCCATAAGAAACATAAATAACTGGTGCAAGGTCAGCATTCATTATAAGCTACAATTTGTTTATATAACAATGTGTGGCAGGAACATTTTATACTTTTAATGTATAAATGTATTTAAAATTTTTTAATTGTAATAAAACATAGTATGTTATTGCTTTTCTTATGCATAATAAAACATAAATAGTATATCAAATTTGTATACAATTATATGAATATAATTGGGGAAAGTGTAAAAAGAAAGTTGGTCCTTGAGGTTGTTGCAGACATTCTCTCAGATATGCCAGACAAGCTGTGCTTGCCACCTGCCACTGATGGCACTGATATTTGGGTGATGCTCAAGAAAAGTGCACCCAATTTCGATGAAGTCTGACAGCCAAATCCTCTGCTTGCACCTTCACAATGGTGGGGCTGTTAGTAATCCTGGGTATAACCTCCGTGGCACGCTGGATGACCACCCAGGTGTGAACCAATGTAAGCAGGGTTTGAGGTGTGGCATGCACACCACATGGAGGAATGCTGCCCCTGTGTTACCAGGCAATACTAGGTGGTAGATGATTCATCAACCGGTGCAGTACCACTACTTTGCATATTGGAGGCTTGAAGTGGTGGAACTCCTGTTTATTCTCCAGAGCTAAGTTCTGGTCAACCCTTCCCCACCTCTTCCATCATGTAGTATGATTGATGTCTTTTGAGGTTATGATGAACACCATGGTGAGATCCAAACCTCCTTACATTTTGAGGGTACAGCTCTAAAACTGTTTGCAGGCTGGCTGCTATTTAGTACACCAGACTGAACCTATTGATAACTCTCTAGGAGGCTTCCAGATCAGTTAGTGTATAATCATGCTACCTCTGCTCTACCAGATAGTGACTGGAGGGAGTCAGTAGTGTGTGTGGGGTGCATTGTCAAGGTCATGTTATGTCAAGGATTTGAGTATATTCTTACCGTGTGTAAACCTTAACCAAGTTTCATTACTTCATATAGTCCCCCCCACTTTCTCACTATTGAATACACCATGAATTGTTAAACTAATAGTGCAAACTTATCTGTGAAAAGATCTAAACCTCCCAAACATTTCCTAGTTCATTTCACAAATATGTGGTCACAGTTCTAATCTTGATGTCCATTTACACTTAGTCTGCTAAACCCCATGTACTTTTTCTGACCAAATCTCAGTCGTCGATTCAAGTACTGCTCATCTCAGTTGCCCAAATTATTTGTTGTATGATTCCTTTTGCCTCAAAGGTGGTACTTGTGCATGTCTGTTCCAATATCCCTGCCAGAGCTTGGTGGTAGTAAATAATTCAAATTCATTTTAGTGGTGCCATCTGATACCAACTTCAAATTCTAAAATGAAAGCATTCTAGGAAGAAATCAAAAGTTCTGAAGCTTTTCATGCCAGCTGAGATTATTCAAGGTTAAAATACCTGAAATTAGCATCTGAAAAGTAGCATTACTGGAATTGTAGTGTACTTAAGATTTGAATAACTTTCTTTGGAGTCAGCATAAAAAAAAATAAACCTTTTGAATTCTTACCTTTGTAGAATACTTTTCAGTGCATTTAGTTTTTGCTGATATGTTATGTGGTTTCATCTAGACACTTGCACATCTAACTAAAATCTTTTATTAACAACTATTTAAATTAGTTTAGATCTAAATGAGCCTTTTTTGACACTGATCATAAACTGATATAACATTTATATAATTTTTATAAATTTGTGAAACATGTTATGTTTTTCTTACCCAGCGTACAAAAATATTTGTTGGACATTTACCTGATGGATGCAAGTCATCTGATCTTCAAGGATTATTTGAGAAGTATGGTACAGTAAAAGAGTGTGATGTCATCAACAAGTATGGATTTGTTGTAAGTGATTTTTGTTGTTTCTCCCGAAAGTGAAGTTTGCGATTATTTTATCATGAAATGCATATTTTACATTTTTAAAGCTTTTAAGTTATCTAGTTAATTAATAATAAATGTTGTAGTCTATTGAAATTTTAGAAAATTGTCAATTATAGATCTAACAATTTACATTCTTCGATCATTACACATTGGCTTTGTTTCACTGTTTAAAGGTATAGAATGAATAGTACAGTATATCATTGATTTAACAGACTAAATGGGCAGAAGGATGTCTGATCTTGCCAAATGACCATTAAATCCAAATGTCTGTAAAAGTCTACGTGAAACCAAAATCTGTTAAATAAATGATATTTTGAAGTACAATGCAACCTGTATTTACATGAAAAATGAGAATTTTGCTACACATGCATTAGAAAATAATAAATTAGTCTCTTTTAGCAAGAAAAAAACTGAACATGTAGTCTTCAGAAGAGGAATCACTTTGCTCCTCTTTAATGTTTATTGCCAGCCCTGGGAAGAAATTGACACCATTTGCTGAAGAGGTGCTAGGTTAAGGTAACACAGGTTTTGGTCAGCTAATTTTCTTGAAGAATGCATGCAATTGCTATTGCATTTTGGAAGTTTGCTTGTGAATGATAAAATCCCTGAAAGGTCAGCATAATAATATAGCTGAACTTAGATCAGGTGATAGTCATTGAAATCAGATCTTAATTCAGACACTTTGATTTGGCAAATTGGTGGCCCTTCGTCCTCATTGCTTTCTTTGTCCATTTTATTGTGAGACTACTTCAGTTATCTCCCTCTTGGTCATCACTTTATCCAGGATCACCCTCATCTTTGACTCTAGCCACTGCACGATAGCATCTTCTGTTACTTTTTTGTTAGCCTTCCTAATTTTCCTGTGAAACTCTGACCTCAACCTTCAAACTGTTAATTGGCATCCATGGTATTTAAACCCCCCTCCCCCAACCATTTGAGTATTTGGCTTTTGGTTGCTTTTTAAGCTGCTGCAAAGTTAAATTGCTGATCTTAGGGTGTAATTCCTCAGATTTGGGAATGTATACATTGCCCTCTTGTCTTTGCCTTCATTAGTTTCGTCCTTTAACACACCAATCACCTCCAAAAAAACCCCTCTTCCTTTAGTCTTTGTTACAAGAATTGGATTGGATGATTGTGTTTTTTGCTTTGTTTTGCCTAAAATGCATCTTGGGTGCACAAAACTTGTGGATGGCAGGAACATTGTCTAATAGTAAAAGAGCTTTTTCGTGGAGATATAACCAAGGGTTTGATGGTGTGACCAAGTCCTCAGTTTGTCTTTTTACCTCTGGCACAATGTTGAAAAAGTCATTCGTGAAAATTGTCTGTAAACCAAGCTTTTTTGAATTATAATATATGACTGGTAGTTGGTATATGCAGTTTTTCAGGACATCTTGGGCGATGTGCCTTTAAATATTAATTGGTGTTAATAGATGTGTTTGCACAAAGTAGTGCCAAGATCCTTATTTTTCTTCCAGGAGCCAACATTTCATGTTTTCTGGAAGTGAATGCCAAAACAAACCAGCCTCATCCATGTTGTATATTGAAGAAAATTGTCATCTGTCTTTTTTTTTTTGTCTGTTCTGCTGGAGCACTCAAAGTGCTTCTCCATAAGTTCATAATTCCATACCATTTACAACATCAGCAAAATCACTCCTCATTCACTTTGATTTTAATGATTTGATTTAATTTAAAATACTAAAATTAAATTACTTTGATTTAAAAAAAAAGCCAAAAACCTATTGTTTAGTGTGTGTCGATTGTTGTTCCACTGCACCGCAAAAACAAAAATTTGTTTCATTTATGTTAGGGATGCCAATTTTTTTTTATAGAAAATTTTTTTTGTTAAGAAAATGCAAAAATGATGGTAAATGCAAAAGAATTGTGCTTTCAGTTAACTTGAAATTATTCAAAAGTTTTTGAAAAATGAAAACAGTGCATCTGTTAAATCTATAAACAACCATTATAAATGTCGGTGACCAAACCATATGCGGCCTTTTAAAAAATAAAGGGAAGCTATTAGAGTTAAATTTGACATCGAAAAATAGTGCATGGTAAATTTTTGCATTTTTTTTAATCTATCGCCATATTTTTTACGTAGGTTCCTTAGTAAATTTTTCCCCTTTTTTAGGATTGTAAAATTTAAAACAAAAAAGCAATCAATGATATCTTCAAAAAGGCCTCTAAGGTTGGGAGAGTAATGCATATCCAGAATTTAAAACAAATACACCAACCGTTTAACTATAATGGTTTAATACTGAAAATTATGTACCAAACAATACTACACTATAAAATAATATGCAAAAAACTGATTTACAAAATTAAAATATACGATAAAAATTTTAATATACAATAAAATTTAAATAAAATATTTAAAATACAATAAAATTAAAAGCTTTCGGAGGCTTCCGCCTCCTTTCTCAACAACAATGATATTTAAGCAACACATCCTTAAGTAACAGGCTCACAGCATTATAGTTGAACGGTTGGTATGAAAGAAGATTCTTAAAAATTATTTTTTTTTTGAGGATTTCAGTGATGGGGAACTTAGCACCATAATCTAAAAATCCACAATTCCAGCTATCGGTACTTTTGGAAATGCAGTAAGATAGTTGACTACCCATTTATAATTAGATGCACAAACAGAAAAGCCCAATAACACGGAAAGTGTAAATTGTTTTTGTTTTATGGTAGTGACTTCCAGAAATGTGCTTTAGTAAAATGTGAGCTTGTGTTGGGGTTGATAATAGTGAGTTTTTGCCTTAACCCTGTGAATTTTCTTTACAGAAAATTTCAATTTGACCGTTATGATGCCAACTAAGAATAAGTGACAGTGCTAGTAAATCTACCAAAAAAAAGGAAGCGATAGAGTTGGATCAGAAAATGAAAATGGTCAAACATTAACAATTTTTGTATTAACCAGGAAATCGATTATCCGGGATTTTATTTTATTTTTTTTTTTTGCCATCTGCCCCGGAAAATCAGGTCTACTGTATTTTCTCATATGGATGCCCTTTTGCTGATCTCAAAAGAAGAGTTACCCATCTTAGGACCCTTTCAAGAAGCACAATGTCTTTCTTTTAGGTGTGGTCTCCATAGTTGAACACAGTATTCTAGGTGTGGTCTTACAATAGCCTTATATAATGGGATTGACACCACAATTACTAGTGATTGTTCAATAAATCATTGATAGGACACAATGGACATTCCACTCCTTGGAACCAGTCTACAATGCTTAGAGAAGATCATGTCTGACTATTATAATACCTATAATACCCTTTCCTCCATTACTGGCTTTAGTTGAACTATGCCAAGTATAAGTTATTTTGGGGTTACTGTTTTTCAACATCATTAAAGTCAGGTGGTAGATGACTTTCATCAACTGGTGAAATACCACCACTTTGCTTACCGGAGGCTTGAAGTGGTGAAACCCATGTTTAGTCTCTAGAGCAAAGTTTCTGGCACCCCCCCCCCCCCCCCATACTTCTCCTTCAACCCATGCACAGTACTAAGTACTATAGGTTTTTGATACCTTTTGTGTTTGGGGTTTTCATAAAAAAAAACCATGTTTTTTTTCAATTTCACTCCCATAATTTCTCATCGATGTAAAGGGGTTTTTCTTCTGCAAATATCGATGCAAAGTAACTGTTGTTCATCTGCAACTTCAGCTGGGGTACCTAATAGTATCCCACATCCATTACATATGGGTCTGATCTGGTTTGTCCTTCTCTTTGTGTTTATATATGTGAAGAATTCCTTATCTGTCCCTCTTTGCCAGTGATTTCTCATCTGCCTTTGCCAGTCTTTTCTGTTGCACTATTATTACAGATCAATTTGTAGCTGTTATATGCCTCAGTACTTTTTATTGCTCTAACTTTTCTATGCTGTCTTTTTCTGCTCAAGTAATCTGGCAACTTCATTATTCATCCAACTTGGAGTCCTCATGGAGTTTTTTTAATGGTATTTACTTACTCATTCAAGGCTCCTGTGATTGTTTTAAAGGTATACCATAATTCAGTTGCATTCCCTCTCTGTGAGATATCTACACATGCCATGGAGCATCTTAAGCTATCGTAATTTCCTCTCCTGAAATTATAACCCATTCCTTTGCCTTTATCTGCTGTCACCTCTCTTCATTTTCCACCATAGAACTCTGATTAACCCTTCCTGCTACTGGTTCTTGTACTGTCAGTCCTATTACGTCATCTGATTCATGGGTGATGATGTCTAGAGTTTTCCCTAGTACTTTCCATGACATGTTGATACAAATAGCAATCATCTAGTTGATTTAATTTTTTGTCCCCATGTGGAGTTTCCCTCCCATTTGCTCCAATTAGAGGCAAATTAAAATCGCCCATATGCTTACTTGCCCATACCATTTGCCTGTAGAGGCTCTCACCTTCACAATCACCTGGTTTGTGGATTACTCCCACTCTGATCATACCTTTTGCTTCCGACTATCTTGCACCATACAGATTTGATACTAGTATGTCAAAACTGAATCTGGGAAAGCTTTTGTCACGCTCAAGCTGCTATTAATGACTCCACCACCCGTTCTATCCTCCCTAAATACATTATACATACTGTACCGAAACTCATCCCCCATTTCTGGGCATCATTTTTCTTTAAGCCCTATTATGTCAGGGTCACTTTTCCTAACCAACAGTTTGAATTCAGTCATTTTTATTGATGACACAGTCTGACCTTACTGTATAAACAATTAAGACTATTCTTGCATAGTTAACTACCCCAACACACCCCTTAAAGTTATTTAAGGGGTGTGTCAGGGCTTGCTTCCCTGGCATTAGCTGCCCAGTCATTTGAAACGTATCTGCCCTCAGAACCATCTTGCTAATGTTCTGTTGCAGTAACAAAAGAGAACTCTTAGGTATGTGCAGGCATTAATATGACAAATATTATCATAAACACTATCTATATTACCCTCGTATCCCCCCAAAATAGCAGTTTTCCCAATTCAAATATTTTTGCTGTGTTTCAATCAGGTCATTGAGATAGGAGTGCTTTTGGTGCCCTCATCAGCCAAGAAGCAGTATGGTCTGTAGAAATAGTTCTAAAAGTTGTTTATTCCCAGAAGGGCTGACCTCTGAAAATGATTAATTACATTTACAAGTGATTTTCTAACCACATCCATTACCTCAGTACACAGTTCCAGAGGCATTAGTTAGAATGGAGAAACAGGCATTTGTATAATGTGTTTAAATTTCAACTTTATGCTCCAATCAACCTTGCAATCCAGAAGCTTTTCATACAAAAGCCCCTCCACCTCTGGACATAACCCCATGTAAGTTGTATGGCAGATGTACCTGAGTCACACTCCAGAATGAAGTTTAGAAAAACAGCTACAATTTAAGCAATAGTTTCATTCTTAGAAATAGTGAACTTGGGCATTTTTAAACCAGTTTCCATAAAATATATGTCAAACTGTATGGAAAACCAGTTATAGTAGGAGTGATAAAGAGCTCAAGACTTTGGGCAGACCACGTGATACAAATGTAGGAAAACAGATGGCCGAGGAAAGCAGTGGAAGGGCAATTACTTCTACTCTTTCTAAAGTAATGGAGAAATCAATTAAATGCCAACTCTTAAACTACCCAGAAACCTTCTGTCTGATTAAAGATTGCCAGTATGGATTCCATCAGCTGGTGATATTCTGGCTTATGTTACCCATTTATGGGTAACATAAGCCAAATTCAATGGAAAAGTTTAGTGAAACACAAGCAGTTGCTCTTGATATCTCAAAGGCTTTTTATCATGTTTGGCATAACGGTCTTCTAAATAGGCATCCATCTTGTGGTTTGCCAACTGTTTTTTTTTTTTTTTTTTTTTTTTGTAATTGGTTATCCAGCTTTCTCTCTGATTGCTCACTGAGGGTGATGGTAGATGGTTCTGTCTTCTAACTTCTCCACTAATGCCAGTGTCCCCCAAGGTTCAGTTCTTTCTCCCACTCTTCCTCTTGTATATTAATAATCTTCCACTGACTGGAAATACTACCTATAGTTTTGCTGATGATAGCACATTGCATTCCACCTTATATTTTGAGAAACCTTGTCCTGCTCAATCAGCTTCAACTACTCAAATCTGCTGCCAATTCTTTGAATGCTGATCTCCAGGTAACTCTCTAGTGGGCCAAATATAACTTAGTTGGTTTCAATCATTCTAAAACTGCTTCTCTGATATCTTGCAACAAGGATTCTTCTGCTCATATGCTTATCTTTGGTGACACTCTGATTTATAGGCAAAATGATCTCTTTTGGGATTAACATGACTTCTAATCTCTCTTGGTGCAAGCACATTACAGATATTGTTTCCTCTGTATCTAAAAAAAACTACTGGAGATGTGCAAATGTATACCCAATTCACAAAGGGGGATTGAAGGGTGACACGAGTAATTACAGACCAGTTAGTTTAACTTCTGTTCCGGATAAAATAATGGAGTCACTGGTTAAAGATGCATTGCAGGATCATCTAGACAAGATTGCAGCAATAATTCAGACACAGCATGGGTTTGTTAAGGGAAAGTCTTGTCTGACAAAATTGATAGAATATTATGATGTGGTTACAAAGGAACTAGAGGCAAAAAATAATTTTGATATCATATATTTGGATTTCAGGAAAGCTTTTAACACTGTTGTGCATGGAAGACTATTGTACAAATTGGGGCAGAATGGTATTAAGGGTAAGTTGCTACAATGGATAAAAGGATGGTTGAGTGGGAGAAGACAGTGTGGTAATCAGTGGATGCTGCTCTTCGTGGACTAATGGTATTAGTGGAGTCCCACAGGGTTTGGTGCTGGGTCCTCTGTTTTGTATATTTATCAATGATATTGAAGGTATAAGAGGCTTAGTGTCGAAGATTGCAGATGCAAAGGTTGACAGGGTTGGTAATGGCAGTGTGCTACTGCAACAGGATTTAGATAATTTGGGCAGATGGGCTAAGAAGTGGCAACTGAAGTTTAACCTTGACAAATGCAAAGTACTGCATATGGATAGAAGTAACCCCACAGAAATGTACCAACTGTGTGGTACTACACTTAAGGTGGTAGAAAATGAAAAAGACCTGGGAGTAATTGTTCAGTCAGATATGAAGTTTTCTGAGCAATGCAGACAGGCTGCCAGGGCAGGTCATGGGGTTTTGTCAATGATATATAGGAATTTTGCTAGCAGGGAAAAGGAGATGATTGTCCCTCTGTATAAGGCAATGGTCAGGCCATGCCTTGAGTACTGCATACAGGTCTGGAGGCCTCATTTTTGGAAGGATGTAGATTCTTGTGTGTACAGAGAAAGGCAACAAGATTGGTGAGAATGTAGGGATACTCTTACGAAAAGAGGCTCAAGTTCTGCAAATTTTAGTGGCTGGAGACTAGGCACCTGCGTGGTGATCTGATTGAGGTGTATAAGGCCTCGAATAGGTTGAGCCCACTGAATTCTGATGGGATCCTTCCACTTGTTCAGATTACAAACCTAAGGGGGCATCTTTTCAAATTAAGAAAAGACATATAGAATAGAAATTTGAAATAGTGCAGAAATTTGAAGAGCCTCATTAATATACAAGAGGAAAAGAGTGGGGGAAAGAACTGAACCTTGTGGGACACCGGCATTAGTGGAGAAGTTAGAAGACAGAGAGCCATCACCCTCAGTGGACGATCAGAGAGAAAACTGGATAATAAATTACAAAAAACAGTTCGCAAACCATAAGATAGATGCTTGTTTAGAAGACCTTTATGCCAAACACGATCGAAAGCCTTTGAGATGTCAAGAGCAACTACTTGTGTTTCACCAAACCTTTCCATTGAATTAGTCCATAAATGGGTAACATAAGCCAGAATATCACCAGTGGATCGACACTGACAGAATCCATACTGGTGATCGTTGATCAGACGGAAGGTTTCTATGTAGTTTAAGAGTTGGCAGTTAATTGATTTCTCCATTACTTTAGAAAGATTAGAAGTAATTGCAATGGGATGATAATTGGATGGGAGGGATTTGTCACCCGTTTTAGGAACTGGCTGGATATGAGAATTTCCAAGCAGAAGGAAAAACACCTTTGAAATAAGAAAGCGAGGGAAAAAAAGCGGCAAAGAACAGGAGTAAGTTCAGGAGCACAGGTTTTGAGAACAAGTGGAGAAATACCATCGGGACCTGGAGATTTCTTAGCATTAAGATTTGTGAAAATCCTTCTGACATCCTTTTGAAGGAAGACCACAGGAGGCATTGAATGAAGTGTGTTGGGAATGGTGGGAGGTGTTTTACCAAGATCATTAATACAAGAGTTGGAAGAAAAATGGGATGCCAGCAGGTCAGCCTTATCCTTGGCTTAAGTGACAATAGAACCATCTGGTTTCAACATAGATGGGCAAAGGTTGCGGCCAATAGCTTTGGCAAGTGACCAGAATGCTTGGCAACCATTAGGGCAAGAAGCAAGTTTCTACTCTTAGCCTGTTAAAACTCTAGTTTGGACTGATTAATAACTGCTTTACAATTGTTGCGAGCTTTGGTGTAGGCTGAAAATGAAATTGAAGAATTAGAAACAAGCCAATTACGATATGCAGCATTCTTCTCTTGAACAGCCTTAGCACATTCATTGGAAAACCAAGGTTTAGATAAGGACAGGATTTTAAAGTGGAGTGTTGGGATAAAGGATTGCATTCCTGCAAGAATAATTTCACTGACAAGATCTGAGCAAACGCTGACATCAGAAGTTTTGAAACAGTAATCCGACCATGGAAAAGAAGTCTCTCAGTTCATCCTATTTGTAATGCCAAACAACTCTAGGTTCGGAGTAGCCATGAGATAAAGGTTCCATTGGAGAATAGACAATTGCCATTTTGTGATCTGAATTGCCTAAAGGACCTCTCACTTCAACCATGTACTTAGAAGGGTTGTTTGTGAGAAAAAGATCAAGCATATTGGCTGTATGATTAGTATTGTTTGGTATTCTTGTAGGTAAATGAACAATCTGTGCAAGGTCATTAGTAATTGCAAAAGCCTCAGCATCTCTGCCAGCTGGGTTGGTGTGACTAGAAAATGGAAGCCAGCTGGAGTTGTGAACATTAAAATCACCAAGAAAAATTACCTCACTGTTAGGAAAGTTGGACTGGAGAAAGTAAAGTTGCAAAGAGAGGAAGTGAAAGAGCTCCAAGTGATTAGTTGAGTTGGGAGAAACAGCAGAGACAACCAACAGATGAATTTGACACAATGAGGTAGAGATTTTAAGCCAAAGAAAATCAGAGAGGAGATTCGAAATTGCAAGTCTGACAGGAAATATCAGAACAGACGTATACACAAGTACCACCTTTGAGGCGAAAGGAATGATACAGCAAATAATTTTGGCACCTGAGATGAGCAGTAGTTGAATCAACCGAAAACTGGGATTCTGTCAGAAAAAGTACATGGGGTTTGGACTGCAAGTGGAAATGGACATCGTTGAGATTAGAATTGAGACCACATATATTTGCAAAATGAATTTGGAAGTGCTTGGGAGGTTTATATCTTTTCGCAGATAATCTTGCTCTATTAGGTTGACAATTCATGGTGTATTCATTAGTAAGAAAAGAGTGGGTGGGACCTGCTGTATGAAGTAATGAAATTTTTGGATATGGCGTACACATGGTAAGAATATTCCCAGATTCTTGACATAACGTGGCCTCGACAATGCTCCCAGCATACACGCTACTCGGACTCCCTTCAGTCGCTATCTGGCACAGTAGAGGTAGCAATATTATGCACTAGCTGATCCAGAAGCCTCCTAGAGAGTTACCAATAGGTCCGGTGTACTATTTAGCAGCTGGCCTGCGAACACAGTTTTCAAGCTGTACCCTCAAAATGTAAGGAATATTGGATCTCGCCACGATGTTCATCATAACCTCAAAAGTCATCAATCATACTGCATCACTATATTGAACAGACCTTGTCAGTGTCTTTATTTTCTGTATACTGTACTATATTTTCTTACATTGTATCATAACAAAAACAGTGCAGTGTACAATAGTTATACTATGACAATTGTACTGTATGTTGATGTAGATAAAATACATTGTTGGCTCTTTATTAGAAATACATACTTAACAGGTTAGACTTTATTTTTAATATTAAATTAGTATAGCACAGGAACTAGCAGTCATTGGGTTAATATCAATTGTTGGTGTTAATTGTGGTGAGTGAAGTTGACTTAATTCAATATTTGAAAATCATTATCTTTTGTTCTGTTCTGTATAAAGCAGAAATGTCAGATGTAGCACATTCTCTACTAAGTGTAGCCCCTTTAAATTGGACACTTGCTAGAGGAAGTGTCCAATTGAAGGAACCCATTTTAATCAACCCTTTGTTAAAAGGGTTGATTAAAATGGGTTACATCATGGGCAGTGTTATCCACTATTATTAGTTCATGAGCAAAATGTGAATTTTTGCTCACCTGAGATTTTTATACACATGGTTCTTGAATAATGAAATGTCTGCTTATATACCTATATTAGCATGGACTTAATGGCTTATTAAATTTAATAATGACACACTAGACTGCATGAATGAATTTGATTAAACTTCATTTCTGGTCATGTGGCAACTGTTGAACAAAGTGGGATGTACCTGCCTAGGGAGAATCTAAACCTAAATTCTGAATGATTCTTAATACTGCACTCTCCTGTGATTTGCCATAGTTTTCCTGAGTATCTTAAAGATGCTACTGTCAGTGTCTATTTAGAAATTAAATGTGCTAAGTATAAATTCCTTAATGTTGTATTATTACTTACTGTGCTTTGCAATTTACTTATTTGTACCCTTCCCATCATCTGGTTACAGCTGTATAGGGTGGGTACATTGCTATACAACTTGCCTTGTCCTTCATATTAGTAAAGTGATATTATTTATTTTAGCACATGAGTACACCTGAAGAAGCGGATGCAGCAATAAAAGCTCTGAATAATTACACTTTGATGGGATCGTCAATCAGTGTTGAGGTAAGTTCTATTTGTACTACATCAGTAGTTCACAAACTATCAGGGTGCTGCAGCGAACTTACAGCAGCAGCACCACAGGATATTTTAAATTTGAGGGAAACAGTGATACTTGACATCTGTCAGACACAGCACAAACTACTAGCTTGAGGTAGTTCAGTTTCAACATTTCTTTTGGCTAAGGGGTGCTGTGAACTTAGTTTTGGGAACCTCTGTATTACATAATTATGAGTGTGACTGTCTTCCTGATTTACATAGTTTATTTAAAATGACTAAAACATTAAAGTACCTTGATTTAAAAAAAAAAACTGAGGGTAAACTGGAAAACCTTGGTCATTAGCAAGCTCCAGCAGTGTGTAACATTGTCTGGGGCCACTTTAGCAACCATGGAATATTTATTTGGCAACTGAATTCTTTCAGTTTATTTATATTCCTGTCAGTTTCTTTATTCCTGAGTCACTTTGGTTGTGTATCTTATTCAGACTTAATGGTCTTATGCATTAATCGAATCCATAAAATTTAATGTTTACATATTTAAAGGATAAGGATGCCACTAATTGCATTCATTCTCGGTATTCCAAAATTTTGACCAATTGTTCAAGAGGATGTTCAAAAACTTTGAAGGAAATAAAGATACTGCAGTGGAGGATGTTAATTGAGGGTTTTGATTTAATATTGCAGAGGGGTGTTTCAATGTAAAGGTTAAAATCTCATCTGTGCCTTAAATGCATTTAAATTTTGATCATGGGAGGGATCATTTGCCACTGAAGAACAAGTAAAACAGATTACACAGAGGCTGAATAAAACTGGAATTTCATGTTGCTGATATGTTTCTAAATCATATAGTTGAAAAGGAATTAGCTAAACACAAATTTAAAACTGTTAGGACAGCTATCCTGACAAATGAATTTGTTACATTGGTCCAGCTGCCAAAAAACCAGATTTAACAAAATGTTATTTTAGTGTAATATTTTTCTAATTACTTAGGAACACTGTTCTCTAAGCAGCACGTAGATTCCCTTACTGAAATCTAATGGTGGTCTTTTGTACATGGATAAAACTTTCTCAAATTTTTGAGAAAGTTTTATCCCTGTACAAAATTGTTACATTTGATTGGGACTTCATTTTCTCTGGTAGTAAGGATGAGAAATTAATGTGTAGTGCACAATTTCAATATGTTGGTATGCTATATAATTTGCATACATTTTTAAGTTTATATATTACTGCTATATATGTATGATTATTACTAAAAGCTTTTGTAGTACAAACTGCTCTGCATTTATCACTATTAATAGCTTTGAGTGTTCATTCTAATCAATCTGCCTTTATATAGAGTTGATTTGTAAATATTTTGAAGTGAGGCTTGGCCTTTTAGGATTTTTGTCTTCTCAGCTTTCCCTTTCCTCTGCCTTTTTAATTTTCAATTCCCCCAGCACAACATTTTGCCACCTTAGTTTTAGTCATCTTCTGGATCTGTGAACTGGATTCCATACTCAAATTTTTTTTTCAATGACTAATTCATACTATTACATGGGCTGTAATAAAGTTCAAAATATTTTCTCCTAACATCAGTTTAACTCATGGTGTAGTCTTACTCTCCACATCTTATTAAGAAGATGAATTGGTCCATGTTTTTCTTAATATTTTCCTTTCAAAAATTAAAGCTGCCATTTTCTGTGATAGGGTCAAAGTTTAGAATCTATGAAATTGTGCTTAAAATTAGTATTTTTAATGTTTTTAGTTTTGGTTCCCTGCATAAGTTTTTCCTAAAAGGAACTTATGTGCATGATATCTGTTGCCTGCACTTATCTAAGCATATGTTCTGGCACAGACTATTTGCCTTAAATTTTTTAAATATGTGCTATACAAGTTTAGTCTCTTGCACATTACCAAGAACTTATAATAGTTCTTAATGCAGATGTTATTATAGTGAAATCCGCATTAAAAGTACTATACAGTTTTAACTCAGTTATTTCTGTTCTTTTAAAAACTGACTTTACATTACTGCAACATAAACTGTAAAGGAAGTGTACATAGTGCTCCTTGCTGGGTTGCAAAACTAACCCCTTTAGGCCTAGGTGGCAATGTGGCATTGCTGTTATTAATGCCATTGTGTATATATGAGGGATCTGTATAAGTGAACCATTCCATGTTGCCTGTTAAAAAGATGCAAGAGGGCTTTGTTGCTGAAAGGAAGTAAAAAAAAAAAAAAATCCTCATGTACGTATCCAGCCGATCTTTTAGTTTCCCCAAGCTCTCTGCCTGCACCACTGATGGAGATAGCTTATTTCAGTAACTTACAATTCACTGGCTAAACTTAAAAGCTAAACTTCCTGCAATCTAGTTTAAAGTTTAGACATGTGTGCACTGACCTACCATTAATATACAAACACCTACATGTCCATAAATAACCCATATCTAAGAAATTGTGGGGTGAAAGTTTTACCCATTATGACAAGCTCTACTTTGTGGAACACTCCGCTAGTTGTGTTGTAAAAGGCCAGTATTTTCTGTTATTTGGCATTCAAAATGGAACCATTCCACTTCTGTTTTTTTGGGCAGTATCTCTTCACACATGCTTGATAATCCATTTTGCCCTGGGGGGAGGGTCTTTATAAGATTGACAGTCCTGGGTTGGAGAGGCCAACTTCTGTGATGCTCATTTCCTCAGACTAGTCTGTTGTAATGTAAGCAATTTGACAGTGTTGTCCTTCTGATAGAGGTATGCTGTTTCCCTGATGTACTGCTGCAATATAGGTAATGCATTGTTATTCATCTAGCTAGACCTTGTCATTCATGGTGAGGTTTCTCTAGGCTTTGTAGGACACATTTTGTTAAACAACCAATGGTCCCAGACCAAGACATGAAAAAGAGCCCCAAACCATTATGCTGCTTGCAAAAGTTCATTTATGCAACAATTCACTCCAGCAGGTAGCTTTCTTTGTGCATCCACCACATACAGGTGAGTGTCAGACAGTATAATATGTACTCTGCCTTGTCCCTCCCGTGCATAGCTTTCTGCTGGCCTACAACAGCTATAAGCTTATACATCACTATTTCCATTCCTAGGTCACTATTTCCATTCTTAGGTTGTTCCTTTTTTATAGCTGGGGTTGGCAATCTGCAGTGCTTTGAGCATGTAACTGTGGCTCTAACTTTTAGCCCACGTGAAGCACAATTTGAAATGGAAAAAACCAAAATCAAAAATCACCTATCAAAATATTTGAAATGGAGTGCAAGACCAAAATGCCTTAAAACTGAAATTGAGCATTTGGAGAGTTGCTGCCCATGCAATTCTACACAAATGAATGGTGATAGACTAGTTGAAAAAGCAAGACCAAACTGCGATGCATGGAGTAGATTACTGGACACTCATATAAATTTGAAAATATTTGTGTTTGGACTTCAGTTTTTGGTTTGAATTTCTGCAGGCAAATATTTTCAAACATGAACTATATTAAAAATCAAGAAACCATCTGAACCTTGAGTCTCTCAGCATGCTTAAAGATAAATTACAGCATACTTGCCTGATATTGAGATACTCTCTGAAGAAGTTCAGCCCAAAAGTTGCATTAAATATTTCAGAATATTTTTTGAATGAAACATGCCATTTCTTAACCCCCCCCCCACCCTTTCCAACTTGAGTTGAGGTGCAACTTTTCAGATTCTCTTTTGATTATATCAAAAATGGCTCTTCCCTCAAAAGGTTGCTGATCCATGTGATTTCAACACCTTTTCCCCTTTAAAAGTTTATTTTTCCCCCCCTCAAGAGTCTGGTTGCTAGTTTTGCTTCAAACCCTCATCTATCTTAGATGATGGAGGATTTATTCTTATGCAAGTTGTGTTAGATGCACTAAGTTTTTCTCTTAAATATTTTGGATCATTAACTAGATTGAACACAACTTAGTGCCACTCACTAGTGATATCATTGGTTATTACCTTGATGCTGTTTGGTTTTTAGGAGCATTAGCAACTAAGGCCACATTGCTCTGGGTTATGCGGTGGTCATTCCATGACCTTTCCGTATTTGGTGGTCACAGGCTCGTATCCTGCTCTAATCAAGAAGTGTGCTATGCACTGCTGCGCCTGCCCACCTGGCTACGGAGGTGAGGTATTACCTTGAGCAATACCAACATGCAGTAATGGCCAATGTGGTATGTTTGTTATTATTGTTGATTATAAGCAATGGCCAATGTAGTATATTGGTTATAAGCAATAGCTGTGCCTTTTGAGTATTCTGCACCTTTACTTTGTGTAATATCAGCAGATTTAGATTGCAGATCAGTTCTTCAGTTGTCCAAAATTTAGTGAAGTTCAGAACTGGACTAAACAGATGAGATGTAATTGCATTATTGGATAATAATACCTCTCCCCCAGACACTTTCTTCTTATCCTTAAGCATCAGTATACTAAAGTATACAGATGTCTTGTCAATAGGGTGACCTTGTAAGATATTGAGTTGTGTGTCCAGTCAGTGTTTGATTCAGATACTTACTGCACTTGTGTTTAGAAACTTAGCATACATGAGAACTTTTGTTGCTCTTGCAAACAGTTTTTCATTTTCTTGTAATAAAAGGTGAACTGGCTTTGTGACCCATTTTGGCATCTTTGTGTGTACTAGACTGCCTTGTTTTGTTACACCGAGAGGGAATGAGATAAATTCATCAAGATCTTGAAGTATGATGCAAAAATTCCAGACAAGATTTTCCCAGTATTGTTACATGTATGTGACTGTAAACTGAAGTGGTAGAAAACAATGTAATCAGACATTTATAAACAAATAAGCATAAAGACAATGTACCGTGTAAAAAAACCTTCAAAAAGAGGTATCATTTTATTATTTTCACGTAAACTTGTGAAATAAAATGAAGGGGAAATGTTTCCGAATTGTGAAATATCAAAAAAAATAAATATAACTGAAGAGCAGGCTTTGCTATGGAAATTGCACAGAGAAAAAAATGCAGAAATGCTTTGAACTGTATCATTGTTGGTGAAATATTCTTATAGAGAATTTTCTGATTGAAAGCAACTTGCTTTCAGTGCTAGTTTTGGAGTCTCTATAGGGTACAGTATTATAAATCTGAGGAACTTGAAAGCACAGATTCCTTTTAGGAAAAAAGTATTAGATTAGAGTGTTAGATTACTCACTTATGTGATGATAATAATAATTAAAAAAAAAAAAAACTGGAGTAGTAAGGTTCTGAAAAAAGATAGAGCACTTGGTGCTAAGTTTGTATTTTGAATTTGATTTATGAGCTGAAAAGGGTGAAAAGTTAAGTGAAAGTTACTAAATGCACATTTACTGTTATCTATAAGGCAGTGCTAAAAGGAAAGGTTTAAATAGTGTCAATTAATATATGCCACTGAATTTAAAAAAATAATAAATGCAGGGTTTTGAGTATTTAACTGGACTTGGGAGATTAGTGGAATCTGAAAGATCTCAACAGTGGTGAGAAAAGCCATATGAGCACTTTCCAAGGTTACCAATGATTCACTATTAGTGGCATTAAGTTGTATTCAGTCCAGTTAATGATCCAAAAGATTTGAGAGAAAAATTGGGCACATTAAGGAACAGAACAGAATTGTGGAATTCTGGGTATTCTTAAATGGGTTACATGGTATGTTATCCCTATTAGTGTGGGTTGTTTTGAATAAAGCAACTTGCTTTTAAATGTTATGCTACCATTTGAAAATCCTAACATTTCTTCTATATAGTGCACCTCAAATGCCAGATTGAGGAATTGAGGTAATTATTTCTTGATGTGTTAGAGTAAGTTTGTTATGCCAGTAATTAATTTCTGCCTCCATTCTTCAACCTGTGCATTTATAAAAACATTTCTCAAATGAGATGCTTTTAGAAATGAGTTTTTTCTTACTGACAAGAATTTGAGCATTAATAAACATGAAAAAGGTGCTAAGTGTCAACTTAGCAGCACAATCATGACACCTTGTTTACAGAAAGGTTTGCTTGAGTTTCCCTGTATGACATGCTGTAATATACTTTTATAGTTTATTATATAAATAAACCTATTCCATCCCACATTTGAGTTTTGTAGATTAGCTGGAGTTTGTTAGCATTTGGAAATGCATGTCCTAATCAAACCCAGAAAAGTTGAGACTACTATAATTAAAATAATTGTTGATCAGTCATAGTTTAAATAGAGCCAATAGATTGAAATCATGACCACTTACTTTTGCACATATAAATCTTAATGTAATTAACATTTGGACTGACATTTCAAGTATCATGCTTAGGAAGTGATTGCATTGGCTATTTGTAAGTTAGTTTGGAGTTCTGGTAAATTTTTCCCCCCTTATTTTTTCTTTATTTTTGCAATGTACTTGCATTTGTATGTACCCTTGGTTAGGGAAATCTTAGTCTGATTATAAGAAATGTAAGACCAATTGTAAGGATATGAAACCCTTCCCAATTCAGAAAATCAATTTTACTTGAAAGGTTATTTCAGAATAAAAAGGGATGAACACATCTTTCAGAAATCAAAGAAATGTGGGCTGTGGATTATATGGAAATTCACCCCCCCCCTTTGTTTTAAGTACATTTGTCAGTGTACTACCATTACTTGCTAGTTAAGTAGCAGTAGTACACTCCACTAAGTAGGACTAAGTTATTACTTGGGATAAGAAATTATAGTTATATATATATATTTTTTTTATGTAGCCATCAAAAAGCAAGCTTCATCCAGAACCTGGAGCACCTGGAAGAGCAAAGGGTGGTCCTCTGAGGTGAGTTATGATATATTTTTATATATACAGAGGTACTGTAACAATAGATTATTGCATTAAGTTAATTTTGCCTGCAGAGACTTGATTACATTCAGTTGAAAAGAAAAAAAAAAGATTAAAGATTGACAAAAAAATCTTAAAAAATTAAAGATTGCATTGGGTAATACTTTTTGTATCAACTTCTGGAAAATAAATTAAGTTAGCCATAAAAGCAAAAGACCAAGGAATTCTCATGGTGGATAACTTTTTTGTTTAGAAAATACATTCAAATGAAGATATCACCTACCTGAGTGATCTGCTTTGACAGTAGTAGTCAGTGCCCATAACTTTCTGTGAGTTAGTAAAAGTTGTGCATTATTTTCTAAATAAATATGAAAGATTACATCTGTAAATAAGTGATCAGATTTAGACTTTTCACAGTTGCTCTTATCTGTAATCCCACTTACTTGCTTTTAAGATACCTAAAATTTTTAAGTTATTTTTTACTTAACTAGAACAGCTCTTGATAAAATGAGTAGTTACTACAAAAATTAATCACCATATTAAAGAAGGAAAAATGGTCAAGCTTCTGGAATGACCATTGTGCAGGAAAAATTCATGTGATGAAGTGGAAATATGCAAGTTTACTTTGCCCATTAGCTTTAGTCATGCTTACTTCCCAAAGCAGCTGATATAAAATTGATTGATAGTTTTAAATTAAACTCAGTGAAAAGCTTAAATTTCTTCATGTTGAACTGTGTTACAGTTATGAGTGATAAATTACTACCATATCAAAGCAATACAAATCAGTAAACCACAAGATATGTTAAATTACTGGGTCAGTCCACAGGTTCCAAATGCATAGCTTAAATCTTAGTGTTTGAAATTGAATTTGGTCCATAAAAAGAACAAAGCTTTAAAACAAATGGGATGTTTTTCATCAGTACTGCAGTCTAGTGCCAGTCAGTTCCTCTGACCTGTCATCTTTCTCTCCTGTGCTGTTTGTTTTTGCTCCTCAAAATATCAAAGTCCTTTGTCCAGTAATGTCTTGATCAAGGTATTTTTGGTCTTTTTGCTAGGGTGTTTTCCCTCCATTGCACCCAGAAGCTTTCTCTACTTGATGTAATTCTACCTACAAGTTACCTTTGTTCTTGGACATGTCTTAATACTTCCACATTTTTTTGGTCCATTTAATTTTTTCCATCTTGAATCCAGGTCTCTTTGTTAAAATCTGTCTGATGCATAGTGCCACTAAACAGATGTCATTTATCTTCCTAATTTCCTGTGGCATCTTCTGTGTAATCAGTTTATTCATGAAAGATTGTTTTGCCATTGCAATTCTGGATTGAATCTACTTGACATGAAATGTCATGTGCAAATAACTGCCCCAGATAACTAAAGTGCTCTACCTGTTCTATACTCACTCCGTAGATCTCAATTTGGAAGGGAATTAACCTTTTACCAATCATTTGAATCATTGCCTTTGTTTTCATCACATTTATCTAAATTTCATAATTCAGCTCTCTTATTTAGTCTTTTGATCATTTTTTGCAGTGTAGAAGGGCCAGCATCTAGTATGGCCTGATCGTTTGCAAACTTAATAGCCTGTATGTACTTTTCACCTATTTTAAATCCCCACTTATTTCCACGTGCCTCCTTAATTATCACTTCAGCAAAAGCATTGAACAAACCAGGTGAAAGTAAGCATCTTTTTTTTTTTTTTTGGTAGTTGTTGGCACATAGGCTTCTGTGGCCATAATGCACCTACCAAGGTTTTTGCAGTACTTTAATCCAAGCCCGAGGCAGGAATTGAACCCACGACCTTTGGGTTACCAGGCAGACACTTTACCCACCTGGCTAGCCCAGTCAGCAGTAAGCATCTGTCTTGCTCTCTTTCACTTCAGCTTTTTCTGTCAGTTCACCCCTCACTCTTATCACCACATCTTACCTTCTATATAAGTGATAGATCAGTGCAATAATCTTCTTGCATATGATTTCTAAAGCAATGGGAACAGTTTCTCCAGATTACTCTATCAAATGCAGTTTCAAACATGCATGAAGTTTCTTCCCACGTTCTACATTTCTCACCCAAAACACTACATTCGCCTCTGAAAACCGCAGTCATCCAGAAATTGTTCAACATTGACTCTCCATACAATCTGATAGATTTAAACAAGGAATCTTGGATGCCTGGGTAATAAGACCTATAGTTCTGTTAGCCTTGTTATCTTCATGGGTATGGGGATTGTGTAGAATTCCTCCAGCCAACGCTCATCACTATATCTATCAGTTCAAATAAGGCTTTCTCCAGATGTTCTCCACTGTATTTTAAAAGCTCTACAGGCATGTCAATTTCTGTGCTTTGTTATTGCTAAGGGACTAAGGCTGTGTTGAATGAATTCATCTTTAGATATTTCCTCCATTTTTTTTTTTCCCCTTGTACTTCTTTCTAGTGCTGTATTCCTCCACGTGTATGTGCTTGAATCATCATAGTTCAACATCTCCATCTTTCCTTTTGTTCTTCGAAGTTCAGTACTGTCCTTCCCTTTTCGTCCCACATTTCTCTTTTTGATTCTGCTACATTTTATTAACTCTTTTTTATATGGCAAGTCTGCCTGACCTTGTTGTTTGAGCACTTCAATCTCTTGACAGTTCTCTGCCCACCACTGTACTTTAGCCTTTGCTACATTCCCTATCAATTTCAATCTCTGATCATTTTTTTTTTTGGCCTTTCAATCTCCTCATCCACTTTCTGCACTAAAATATCCATGATACAAGGCTTCTAATTTTTTTTTTTTTTTTTTCACTTCAGATCCACTGATGCAGATTTGAGTTACTTACTTGATTAAAGACCAATTTTGCTCTAGATCGTTTGTAGTCTCCACAGCAGTAATTAACATTGGTCAGATCCTGAAACTTTTTTTTTTGCACTCTCCTGTCTAAATTTCTTAACATTCCATCTCATGAATGATTTCCTTTTATTCAGGTGCTTAAATTTTAGTTCCACATTCATCTTCACTAGTGAATGGTCTGAATCTCTTCTCCCAGATAGGATGATGCTTTCTTCACTTGGTTATGGTATGTTTAACTAAGATTTAATCAATTTGGTATCTGAGTTGCCAGGATTCTTCCATGTATATCTTCTGCAGAGTGGTGCATTAAACCAGATATTTGCTACCATTAGACTCTTCTGTACAAAACTCTAGTACGTGTTGGCTTCTCACAACCAGACCAAATTTCCCAAGTCTTTTCTTCCCTTCTCTCTCCAACCACTGCAATCCCCCATAACTGTCTCTTGATCTGGTATTCCATGTTATGTTAATTCCTCCAACTGTTTCTATGTCTCCAACTAATTTGTCAGCACTATTTGAGGTTGGCATATAAACTTGTATAATTACCACATTGACCAGATTTGCCACATCTGACCATGATAAGTCTATGCTGCAACAATTCCACATCTACTAGTGCTCATGAATATTCTCATCATAATTATTGCCCCCCCACCTGACTATCACTAGTCCCAGAGTGCACAACTTCATTCACTTACAGATTCACTTACAAATGTGCCTACTTCTCCATCTTGTCTCTGCCACCCAAAGCACATCAGTACCATTCCTGTGCATTTCTCTTTTGACACACTCCAGCTTTCCACATTTTAACATTGTTCTTAAGTACCATGTCCTGATTCCACAACAGGAATTTTTCAATTTGACAACCTGTGGTGCCCTGATGCCTGCTGAGCCAGACATCAGCATTGTGTTGTGCTGAGATGATTTTGTAGCTGCCAGTTCTTTTGGACCTCTAGCTCACCCATCATAGGATTTCTTGGGATATTCTTTATTTACAGGGTAGCATCGCACATGCACACTTTTCAATTAGTTTTGCACTATTTAATTTTTTTTTACCTTCAATAAGGTGGCATTATTATCCTTCTTCCTCTCTCAAAATATCTAGCTAATGTCCAATGTATTAATGACTTGAATTTTCTTAAACATTTTCATGTTGGTTTGTACAGGCTTTTGCTTTGCCCCAGTGAATAAATTAAATTATAGCATAGGGAAACAATCAGCTGACAGAAAGAACTAAGAATGTTTCAACTGTCAAAACAAATGCATGTCTATAAGTAGTCAAACTACCTGATATTGTGAAAACCCTACTACAATGCAACTTTGTTAACAAGGTGATCACTAAGAAAATCAAAATTCCTCTTCTTAATATCACAAACTTTAACATTATCCAGGAGCACATAACCACGTTTGGCATACAGTGGCCAGTAACACCACTCTATGCATAAACATTCTATGCTATGGAATGCTTTTACAAATGAAAAATCATCAGATTTATTTCTCTTGTAATCAAACATGATTGGTTGAAATGGTGGCAATATCATCTATATATTAAGAGTTCATCTTACTCTGCCTTTATCTTCCAAAAGTTGTGCTAATTCTTAACCCGATAGAGATGGAACAGATTGTAAAAAACCATCACATAACTTGCATCTCAATTTCCCCATAACTGTTAGACTGACTAAGCAAAATAATCTGATTTATGCTGTTCATCCCAAGTTGACACTACCAAGAATGGTATAAGGGTCTCTGCATGCAACCAATAAATGACAATTATTAATATGCTCTACACATCTGAAGCCATGTAGTGTATAACAGTGATTTGCTTCTTTGCTGGTAAAAATAAATTTAAATAAAAAGCTTCATTAGAAGTTATCACTTCTAATTTTTGATTGGCACTAAAATAAAAATATTAATGCGGTGCTGCACTCCACAGTGAGAAATAATGACAGGTGGCATCTCCTCTGTTAGGACATAAAATTAATAGGAGGGAAAAGAAGGTAATGTTGTCAGTTTGGCCTAATTTTTTGCTTTCAAATGTGTCGTAGATCATTTTGTGTCACTAGAGGTCTCCAGTTTTACAATACTGAGTGACACTGTGATCGGTCTCGTGAGTTGCAGCACACGGATAGTTCAATGGTGAATGCTACAGATAAAGCAGAGTGGTGATTGAATTTTTTAACCAAGGAAGAACCGACACCTATCAAAATTGTTTATGGCAACAATACTGTATGTTAGTTGTCTGATGGCACAGATGGGGTTCCTGCCATCTCTGCTGGTGACAATACTGTAATGTGAGATGTTGGTTAATGGCTTTTAAATTATGCCCTCAATCCCCATATTTTTATATGGTTGCAGCCATACTTATGCTGAATTATATTAACAGGTGCTTTGATATTTCAGTACTCTTAATTTATTCCAAATTACCTTTCCTATTAGACTAGACTTCAGTTATTCAAGAATATTACTAACTTCTTGTATATCTCCTTTCCTTTTTGACTGCCTTTTGTATCCTTCTCCTTACTGATGTACTTTTGTACTTACCTAAGTACAAAACCTTTTCCATAAATATCTGCATTCCAGCAGCTCTTCAACTAAATGCTTTCCCTTGGGATATGCTTTCTTCCTACCTTCATGACCTTTTATTTGCTCAGTTCTCAAAATGGTTGGCTTGCATTGCTATGTGCTGCTTCCATGAACCTCCTATTGGAAATTTTAAAATGGTGGGATGGAGAACTGAGGAATGGCTTTTTTAATACATTCACTTCCTCACATGTGGCACTGGGTTTTTAATCTGCTTGGAGGGAGACCACCCTGCTTTCAGAACTTTCCAATTTCACAAAAAAAAAAAACTGGTCAACCTTTACCAGAGACTGGTTAATTTAGTCATAGTGAGAAGGCCAAAAATTTTCCTTTTGGCCTTTCTTTGAAATTAAATTGATCCTGTCGTTTTCAATTCTGGGTCAAAAGGGTCACTGGAAAAGCCAGCAGCAAAAGTTTTAATCACTAAAAATTGTCATATTTATGAGGAAAGCTAATTATGCCAAGAGCTTGTGTGTTTGAATGGCATAAAAGATATTTAGAATGAAAGAGTAATGATCAGCCATTTGTTATCCATGAAAACTGATTGTGGACTGGGTTAGGACATTGATTCAAAGTGATTGTTGTTTAAGCATTAGAATAGTTTGCATTACTGAATTCCAGTACTTAATATAGACAAAGAAACAGAAAAATTAACTAAATTTAGGCTCGCAAAAAGTGTTTTCAAGATGGTGCCAAATTTGAGTGAAGATCAAAGAACGAGATTCAGAGTTTGTGAAGATGTTTGAAAAAAAAAAAAATTGAAGATCCCGATTGAGTATGGCAAGAGTACCAGATTGAGCAAGAGTATTGCCAGATTGAGTATTTGTGATGAAAGTTAGCTGTTCTAGCATAACCAAAAAGATAAGACAGTGCAAGGAAAGACAGAACAATGTCTAGACAAAAACTATCAAAAATGAAAACCATGCTTGCTTTCTTTGATATTAAAGGATTATTATGGCCAAATATATTCTGCCACATCAGAATGTCAATTGAATATACTATGCTGAAGTTCTGACAAGCTGTCTGAAAAAAATTCAAGGAAGATGCATCCTTCCATAATTCAGCATCTTCCTGAATTATGGAAGGATAGTTGGATGCACCAGCACACAATGGGCTAGTTTATGGCAAATAAACTAGTGAACATCACCCTATTTGCTAGAATTGTGACCTTTTCCTAAACTGAAAGGTACTTAAGAGACCCATTTTCAGTCCCTTGAAGACATTTGGAAAGGCTACAACTAAAGCGTTAAACTGTCTTGCAGAAAATGATTTCCAGAAATGTTTCTGCATTTGGAAGAAATGTGTGCAAGCCCAAGGCAACAATCTTGTTATTTAATAGCCACATGTCAGTTCTAGAATATTAGGCTCCAAACTACTGAAGTGGCAAGTTTATATTTTTTGAATTCCTTGATAAAATGTCAGTTTCAGAAATTCTTTTCAAAACTTGGAAAGCTATTGAAAAATATCAGTTTTTTTTAAAACTTAGATAAACATGGCTTTTATTATTTTTCTTTTATAATACTTCCATTGGTTGTACTTCTCATTAGCTCAGTTTCTTCTGGGATATTAAAATAATTATGAAGTTTTTGAATGAATGAAAACAGATAATCAAGCAATATTCTGTATTGTTTACAACTTAAATCAAATGCTCAAACTGAAGTCTAGAATTTCAAAGATCTTTATTATGATGATGGAAGTTGTAAAATGTGCCTATGTCCCATGCTGTGCACATTTTACAACTGAAATTTACATAAGACAATTAGAAGTCTGTATATTTGATTTCTCTTCAGTGATATTTCTTTTGCTAGTTAAGCTTATATTTTGGGGTATGTCATGTTTTATTCATTAAGTCACTGAATTCCATTAATCTTAAGAACATTGGCAACTCCCTGGGCAGGAGCAGCAGCAGTGCATAGCACATGCTTATTGATTAGACCGGGGTTCGAGCCTGTGATCACCAAATACGGAGGATGTGGAAAGGTCAGGGAATGACCACCACATCCCTGGAGCAATATGGCCTTAGTTGCTAATGCTCCTAAAAACCAAATAACAAAAACAATCTTAAGAACCAGTGCTGCTGTTTAGTTCAATAACTTGAGCCTTTTCTTTTAAAAATGTCATGTTGCACATTTCTTTATGCTGTATAAAGAAAGCAGTAAGGACATGATTCCCCCTTATTGTAGATAACGAGACCAAAAATGTAATACATAGGTAATGTTATATTGCACTTGAATAATGCTGTGTACATTTACAGCTCTGTAAGTATCGTTCTTAATACATTGTATTAATTATTAATATATTTAATATGTTCAGATTTTAACAAAATTCAGCTGGCTCGACAAAGTTTTTCTAAAGGCAAACATACATTTTATGAAAACCTGGGATTCTTTATGTAACCACCATTCTAAAATTCTGTTTTGCCTGTTTAATACTGTACTGGAATTTTAAACAGTGCCTCAATATGGAAGTGAATTTCTTTAGCAAATTTGAACCCCCCCCCCCCCCCAATTCAAGTAAATCAACTCCCACTTGAATTGTTTTTCATCAATCAATTCTTGGGTATTAGAAAGTGAAAGGCTAGAATTAATCAAGATTTCATACTGTTCTAACTCTAAGATTTAAGTGTTTAATTCAATCTTAGGATGCTATACTTTGCATCTAACTATATTTTGAAATTTCAGATATGCTTTAAAGGTCTACTTATGCTTGAATCAATGGTAAATAGCTCACTGTATAGAATCCATTATCAGAAGAAAGCCTAGCCTTCTGTAAATGTTGATTATATATTATACAGAATAATTAAATTTTTATTGCACCTCATTATGTATTTTCTCAGCTGTCTTTTGGGAATGGTATCTAAACTGATTAAGCTTGTTATAAATTAGCTTACATAAATCATTAATTAAAATCTTAGTGATATTCAGCATCATGCTTTCACTAGCATATGCCTATATCTTTACTTTCATGATATGTTTAATTTCCCCCTTTTTTATTTTGAAGAGGAATGCCTCCAAGGAATGGATTTGCTCCACCACCACCTCCACCACCAATGGTTGGCAGAGGATTCAATGGAGGATTTAGTAATGGTTTTCGTAGATTTGAACCACCATTTGGATCCCCCTCAGTTGATCCTTACTTTGACAGACCACTTCCGTATGGTAGAGATCGTGTAAGACCATATCCACCACCATATGAACGTCGTAGTCCTTCAGTACCACCCATGAGAGATGATCTCCCATTTGGCCGTAGACCACTTCCTCCTCCACCACCACCAAATGCTGGCGATCATTACATACGCCCACCACTCCCACCTTCAATGGGTGCCAGAGATGATTTGTATGAAAGAAGACCTATGGGAGATAGAAATGATTATTTGTATTCACGAAGATCACCACCTCCACCACCACCAGGATCTATGACTCACAGGTATCTTTTGTCTTTATAAATTAATCATCTGTTGAGAAATATTAATAATGATGCTGATGAAAAAAATTCATGGGAAATATTTTAATAGCATTTACTGAGGATACTTAATGCTTTTGAGTGCTACTGTGTTCTATTTTGTTTAGGAAGCTTTTCTTCTATCTGCCTGTTTACTTTAGAAATGACTTCATACACTTAATTCCTAAACCTAAAACTGTCCATCTAAAATTATCAAGGTCATTTTAGGTAATAATTATCAATTATTACCTAAATGAGAAGAAATTAAACTGAACTTTAGTAGTCAAGCCTGTTTTTTTTTCAGATGTGCAGCTCTTTTTCTTTCCTTTCCCACTTGTGGACCTACCAAATTTAACAATAGCAGTTTGAAAGTGGGTGCTCTGTTTTTAGCCATTATATTGATTGTTTCAGTATACTTTTAGGTTAAAAGAAATATTTAGTTCAAAACTAATGAATTTAATGAAGAATTCATTAGTTCTGGAGCTGGACAAATTATTCAAGATATTTTTATTTGAAGCCATATTGATATAAACAGATGGTACCTGCTGTTGAAATGTCTGTCTACAGAAAAATGGAGCTCTAACAATGGTAGTGGGGTAAAAAAAAATGAATTTAAGAACCTGTTGCCTGACAAATGATTGAACCTTTAGTAAAACTGAATTGTGGGTACTAAATGGATATTAGTAGAATTTAATGAATTATTTATACAGAGTGGACTTTTTCCACTCATTTTCTTATAAAAGGGGTTAAGCAATTTTCTCCTTTGTTATGGGTAAAACTTAAATTGATATTTATATAATATAAATTGAAGCCTTAGAGCAGTACTTCTACAGTTGGCAGTTTGAGATGTCACTCTGTATTACAGTTGTCTGACTAGCCATAATGGCTAGTCAGACAACTATGTAATATGGCAGTTGGGACTGAATTTTCTTATTTCTTAAAACCAAACTAGATAAATGTGAGTCATATATATAATTTAAAGATGAACACATTTGCATTGCATTGTTTTCCAGTGCTGTTTGGAAAAAGAGTAATTTGGACTAGTCTTTTAGCAACTTAATTTTTTGCATAATAGTATATTTCAGAACAGTGGTTCTCAGTGTGCTGGAGCACTGTTCTAAATGTTCTCTGAGATAAAAGGACAAATTTTAATTTGTAATAAAAATAAGTTTATGCACTGTTTGTCAGGAATTAGTGCCAGCCAGGTATAATAAAAAATTATATAAAGAGAATTTATCTACTATCTGTGGTCCCAACATGTGTGGAGAATTCTTGCCAGAACACCCATTTGGTGCCAGAACAACCAGTTATGATTTGTGTATAATCTCTTTCCAGCTGTTTCGACTTGCATTTTCCATAATGCCTTGGAAGGAAAGCAATTAGTGGGAATTCACTAGAGTTCTCACCACTAACCTGTATAAAGTCTATGCAGCTGTCTGTATAATTATTACAATGTGCATTACATTGTAATACCTTCTATATGGTGCCAGCTGTTTGGGTGAAAGCACTATCTAGCAAGTTATGCCCATTGGCAAGTTCACCTAAGGAATAAATTGTTCTGCTGCAATTTGCAGAGATATAATCTGTGTTGAGCATTTACATCTAATTATGTAAACCATGTTAGATGTCTTTTTTTTTTTTTTAAATTTAACCATTTTCATGCTTAAGTAGCCACCCTAAATGTAAAATGGAAAACTTCATCAGATGTGAGAGAATGCTGCAACAATGATTATATTGGGAGCCTCCACAAGTGATAAAAGCCAGCTTGATTTGAGGTAGAAAGTATATAGACATAGTTATTTAAGTTTTGGATTTTCTTTGTGTGAAAAAAGATGCCCTCTGTATTGTGCCTGGTGAAAAACTTTCAAATGATACCATGGTTCCTAGCAAATTGAAGAGATATTTAACATTAAACATGCAAATCTTGTGGATAAAGATTTTAAGCTATTTCAAAAGATTACTTGCACAACACAAAAGCCAACTATTTTGAGAAACAAATAAATTTCTGAAAAAGCTCAGATCACTTATCAATTAGCAGAAATTATTTACAATGCAAAGAACTGCACACCATAGCCAAGTCCCAAATTTTTCACTTTGATTGTCAGAATGGTTTTTGGTGCAGAAGCTGAAAAAGATTGCTAAAATGTGTATTGGATGACACTATTCAAACAAGAATAGTTGATGTTTTCTAACATCAAGAAACAAGCATCTAAAAGGCTAAATCTGATTTTGTGTTACAAGCAGATGAGTCTACTGATATTAGTGATATTAGTACATCTACTAGCCTGTTTGTTTTATTTGTGGAACTGAAATTATAACTCAGTTCTGATGCTGCAAAGAGCTTAAAGAATGTAGTTTCTGATACTACTTTGACTGGCTACTTAGAAAACTTCTTTTATGGAAGTTGGGTGAGTGCTGATGTTGGTGCTCCATCAATGATGGGGTCCATTTGTAGAGAAATGAAAGCAAATGTTGGTCTGTACAGTGGACCTTGTTGGAAGGACAAGGAAATGAGTGTTAGATTAGGTCAGTTATGTTAAATCAACACCAATAAATTCATCTCTTTAATCAGTTTTGTAGTGCCAAATGAACCTTTAATTTTTCATAAAGAGATAAGATGGCGGTCAAGTAGAAGGTATTTTATGTCTATGAAGACAAAATGAAAGTTCTTTCAATCAAAAAAATACTTTAAGAATAACTAAATGAGCTTGAGAGGTTAGCTTATATAGCAGGCATCTGTCAATCTGAACAGCTTGAATGGAACCTTGATATATTCATTAGTACCGGAAACCAATAAAATTTCTGCTCTTGTAACTGACCACTTTGAAGCATTGGAAAATGTTAATACTTTGTGTTGATAAATATAGATTTGTCTGGGTACAAACCTCTTAGGTCAGTTTATCTGGCTTTAGAGTTCAGTGATTGAAGAAGCATCAATTTCATGTGACTGAAGTCTTAAAATGGAATATTGAGGTACCCCTAGATGCATTCTGAATTTCAATTAAATATAATTATCCTGGAACACAAATTGTGCTTTGAGAAATTTTCTACTTATTGTTGCAAGTTGAGATTCTTGACATTAACAAACATTAAATCTGATAAAAGGGGAAAACTGCATTGAAGATGAGAGTAAGTTTATGCAAAATATCTCCTAACATAAGGAAATTGCTCAAAAGCATCAAGCTTGGTTGTCTCATTAAAATTTGTGTAACCTTCAGATTTGCATACAGTCAGTCCTTGTATAGCACGATAGTTGTGTTCCTAGAAACCCTCGTGCAATATAAACAGGGCCTATGGGAAAAATAGGGTTAGGTGCTGGCCACCCAAGATTGAACACACATTGATAACCAAAACATTACCAAACAATAAATAATAGTAATAAAATACTTATGTATTTTATAACGATTAAAATACATAATAAAAAATAATATTATAATTTTTATTATTTTATTATAATATAAATTATAAAAAATAAAATAATAAAAAATACGTGTTTTTTCTGAATAAAATACGTATTTTATTACGACTATTATGTCAAAATATTGCTAATGCTTTTGCTTCTGTCGTAAGCAAACTCGTTTTTTGTCTGATTTTTCTATCCAAACAGATGACAGCCGTTCCATCTATTCCAATTCTGTGTCTTAATCTAATGGATTTTAATTACACTTTGAGTTGGTCCTGCTATGAAAGTTGTTTTAATTTTCTCTTTTGTGTTGCCTCATTTAGGTCTGTAGCACGTGCAATATCACATGGTCTTTCATTTCGCTCAAAGCATTTCACAATTTCATATTTTTTCTCTATTGACAGAAGCGGCCTTACCGTAGAAAAAGGTGTGATTTTGGCCACAAACCATAGTATGAGGCCACTATAAATTTTCCCGGGTAAGAATTTTTGACCCAGTCCGCCTCTGTTTATCGATATTGCTTTTCTTTTTCTCTCTGAATCTGCAGTGTCTTTGCCAGGATGCTTCCTTTTTACACCTTTTAAAGTATTTTACTCATTTTAATTACAAAACGAGGAGGCACGCTTGATACACATAAACAAAGCTGCGTGCGTGTAGCAACTGAATAAACAACACCGTAAAGGCAGAGATACAATATTAACACCCCACATTTTACTCAAGCACATTTCTAGGGGTTACTACCATAAAACAAAAACAATTTCCAGTTGTGTTTCTGCTAGTGGAATCTGTTATAAACTGGTAGTAAATTAGATCTAATTGCATTTGCGACTATACCGATAGCTGGAATTGTGTGGGTTTTTACCTTATTATGGTGAAATGTGTTTCCCACTCACTGATATAAAAAACAAATACATTTTCAGAATCTTCTTTTCATTCCTATCGTGTTGCATTCGGTTGGGGTGAGTCTGCGTTCAACTGCCATTTCTTGTAAACAGCAAGGCGAATCGTGCATAAACAAGTTCGGTTTGTGTTATATAAGATATTGTTCCCCTATTTATAAATCGTGTATGATCGAATTCGTGTAGTGTAAACACATGTTATACGAGGACTGACTGTATTTAGAAAAAAAAATCTTTGGGTTGGGATTTATTAAAATATCCTTATTGAATATAGCTTTTTCTAAGCTATAACCACCACATTTAATAAGGTGCTGCAAAATTTGCATTACTTTAGAAGTATACCACAAGTCCTAAAAGGTTGAACTATTGGTTTAGGGTATCTGCTTTCAAGTTTTCATCCAGTCTGAGTTTAAATCCAGCAGTCTGGACTTTTTTTAAAGCTTAAAAATATACTAATTAGTAGTTGGATGTGCACTTGCATGAAGTTGGCTCTCCAGTACTGCATACAAATCAATGGTATCCTTACTATTTTGTGGTAAACTTCATTTGACATTGGAGTCTTTGGAATCTATGTATTTGTGCTATTGAGAATCTGAAGTCATACCATACTACATCATTTAGGCTATATAACAACCTACATTATCAAAGCTTGTAGTTTGGATGAATTCTGGGAAGTGCTATCACTTAGTACATTGTCTTGGTACAGTTGCCAGTTTGCTATAAAACAGCATGTAACCAATCAATTTCCAATATCCTGATTTGTCATAAATGTGATATATTTTTGGAATTTAGACTTTTCTTTCTCTAAAATGGCTGATAGGAAGGGTCATTGCCCAAGTGATAACATTATAAAGTAATAGAACTAGCAGAAAGGCTATTTATGTTACACAGGAAAGTTAATTTATTTGCAGTAATAAGCTTTACAGAAATTGCCTGCAAATTGTTTTTCTGTATCACCACTCCTGATTAGACACTTCCCACTAGATGGGCATAATTGAGAGGTCAGAATTGATTGTAGATTTTCGATAATCAAATAGAAAAAACAATCAAATGTGGTTGTGTGGGCAGTTTCAATAAAACTTGAGAAATTTTAGCTTTTCTTTTTGGTAACAGTTTGATTCTGTCAGGAAGAGAATGTTAGATGTTGTAACTATCCATCTCATGGTGGCTTTATATGGGGGTATTGTGGAGCCTGATAATAAAATTCTCCTGCCTCCCTTTTTAATTTTGTTTGGATATTAGCTGCTTACCTTAGTTCTATTCAGTGGGATTTAGTAAGATTGCTTCTCTGCCTAGGAGAAAGTCCAGCAGTGGTGCTTTGCATATCTCAGAAGACTTTCCATTCTTCTCTCCAATAAACACAGTGTTACTTCAAATTTGAAAGTTTTGGGGGTGGGGGATAACTGGAACAATCTTCCAGCTGTTCTCTAGCAATGCTGTACCCACTGTATTGATGCCATTACTTCAAAATGGTGACCGTTCAAGAGAAGTGTATACTTCGGTTTTTTGAAACAGTTTGTTATCACAATGCAAGATTGTTACTGAACTCAGCATGGAAAAGATTCACCTTCAGATAATGCTATCTGATCTTGGTTAAATTACAAGAGACTGGTAGTTTTCTGTATTGAAAAGGAGTGGGAAGACAATTCTTCGCAGAATATGTTGATAGAATCCAAGAAGTGATTTCTCGAAGCCCACAAAAATCAACGAAACAATCTTTACAGTTCGGTATAACACAAACGAGTGTTTATAGGGTTGTTCATAACCGCCTTCACCTCGATGTTCACAAACTGCAGATTGTGCAGGCTTTAAGCCAAATGATAACCCCCACTGTTTCCAGTTTGCCAAAGACGTTTTTATCAAAAACCAAAGCTGATGAAAATTACCTCGGGAGATTTAGTGATGAAGCAACGTTTTACTATCAGGGAGGGTAAATTATAACTGCAGAATATGGGGATCAGAAAACCCCCGTGCCATTCAAGAATTCAAAAGAGATGGTCCAAAGGTCAATATCTGGTGTGCGTTGTCATGTGCACAAGTGGCAGCTGTATCTGTTACACCAGTTGGAAAATCATTAGCCAAATGTGTTCCAGCAAGATGCTGCACCACCACATTGGGCTCTTATTGGCTGATAATTTCTTGACATGCATTTCCCTGGGTGGTGGGTTGGATGTGGTGGACCTCTGTGGCCTCTGCACACCAATCTTACACTGCTTGATTGCTTCCTGCAGGGATTGTGAAGAACATTGTGTACAAGACTGAAGCTGAGAATTGTTGCTGTGATCGAAACAGTTACACTGCAAATGCTGGAGAACACTTGGAGGGAAATTGAATATTGCCTGGACATCTTACGTGCCAATGAAAGGCACATGTTGAAGTTTAGCATTCTGCAGTATTGATTCTATAGGAAATAAAAACTTTTTGAGTTACACTTGTATTCTATAAGCAGTTTTATTTTGTTGTTTCCAGTTAGAAAGTTATATGCCACAGAAACCCTGACAATAATTTAAAATTGCCCTGCATTTGGTGGCAGTGACTGTACAGTGAAACCTCAATATAACATTAGGGTCAGGAAACAGCTGTTATAAGTAAAGTGCATTATTCCTGAAAAATTTACCCCTAGTCTGTTAACCTAAATATTTAGTAAATAAAAACTTTATATATGTAATGCTTTATAATTATACACACTAAAAGACAGTATCAAAGATTTATATCCTGCACTTTACTTTCTACTAATACACAGTGCTGTTTTGGACTTACATTTTACACATCCATTTGAAATAGTCATGAGATCTATTTCTGCTCCCTCAGTCACTGGCTTTCTGTTTTAATTATATTGAAAATATATGATCAAAGATAATATAATTGACTGCAGAAATGTTTGGCAGAACTGATGTCTCTCTTCCCCCCCCCCCATTGGTCAGAATCAAACTAAGGTGTTCACTATCACTCTAGCATTCTAACCATGCCATTTCATTAATATTTTCCAAGCACTTTGTTAATTTCTGGTGCTTTTTCCTTACGTGAATCAGCTACATTAACTTCTGAGTTGCTCCCTCTGTCACTAATGGCCTTCTGTTTGTTAATTGTCTTCCCACTGTTCAGAGGCTGCGATTTCTTCATTGCTTAGGTAATGTGCAACTGGAGCCTCTGCATCCATCAAAATCCAAGGAGTCTGGTCTCTAAGACAGCCACAATGTATGTTACAAGCAGCCCTACTTGTCCTGATAATTCAAGGTTTTTCCTTCCTATACTTCCCAGAAATTTGCCATTGAGCTTATTTTTTCTCAGTACTTGTTGGGGAGAAGTTAATAGTACAGTGCTGTTTTGTCACAGCTGTACAATTATTCATTTGTAAATTCCACATCTTGAATCACATGCATACAGGCAACATTTCTGCTGCTGTAATCTCACCAAAAGGAGATTTGCATACAAGACTAACCTGGGATTTTCCACGATTGATGGCTTCCATCTCCAGAGTCTTGTAATCTTTAAAATTATGCTATTTATTGGTACTCTTTCGCTATACTTTTGTAGGAACCACTTGTATTAAGTGGGGAATCATTGGTCTCCATCACAAAGTGAGGAGGCCTACTTCATTTATAGTCTACAAATTAACACATAATTTCATCCAACTGAAATTCCACACTTCTGTAATATACTGCATTTTGTTTCACCACTCAACTCTTGATAATCTTAACTTTTCATCAGCTGTATAATTTTTTTATTTTTGTGGCTATTACTTCAGTCCTAATTTATTTTGCTGTATGTTTATTTCTGATGCCATAGAATATTTCTGTGTATTGAGAAAGCTAAATAAAAAACCAAACTGACTGGCCTACCACTGTGCCAAAGTGAAGTCTTTACAAATTGCTTGTTAGTTCACTAATTTTTTTGTTATTAGTACTTGTATTCCCCTTCAGAGCTAGATGTTTGTGTTCCACTGGTATACTTTCATTGCATCTCTAGTTGAGGGGAAAAAATGGGTTTCTACAGTGGGTATGCAATTACTCTGAGTGCCATTGTTAGCAAAATTTACTCTGTGGCTGAATATATTAAAGTGAATATCAAGCCAATTTCCCTCCTCTTGGAAGTGTGGTAGTAAGATAGTAGATAAGAGTATACATAGTATTCACCATTTCCAGTTTAAAATACAAAAATGCTAGTCATTTCAACATGCTGTTTTTCATTTGTTTTGGGGACCACTATCATGCCTTTGGTATATCCAAAACCATGGTATGAAGAGGTGTAAGGCTTCATTTTTAAGCCTTGCAAAGACATTACCAGAATGAGCACTTTTTGCTGATAGCCAAAGTGCTCAAATGATGTTGCCTGTCTATTATTAGACTACAACATTTTGTAGATGGGTAGTCCTCAAGAAATCTCCCTGTAGCATCATAATCCTGTGCCATATTGCTAGTGATTGATTTTTTTTAAAAAAACATTATTAGACCTGTAATTATAATTGACTTTGCATGCTGGTTGCTTTTTCAGACCTCAAATATTAGCACTGGTGTTATTTAGTAGTTTCATTCCTCCCATTAATATCAGCAGACCCACATTGAAAATATTACCTCCACAAAGTTTTTGAAAAACAACTTTGAATAAGTTAAGTAAACTTATTCTACACTTATTTTCTATGCCAACAAGTTTTCTACAAAGTAATAAGAAAAAGAATTAATGCATAGCTGTTTAACTTATTGTTATAATTTTATTAATGGTGAAAAATACTATGCACTCTTAAGGGAAATGATATTCAGACTACTAGTATTTGAATATTTTCCTAATTTTTTGCACACCCCAGATTGATTTAAATTGATTTGTTACAAAATGTCCTGGAGTTTTCTCTGATCATCGTTGATACTGTAAGTACTATAAAAATGAAATATCAGGATAAAAACAGTTAAGGTATGGGAAAAGTTTAAAAAGTTATGGAAAGTAGTAATTTCCAAAATTTTTATTCTGTTTTATATATTACATTCTTAGTCTTCTAGCTACAGCTAAATACAATATTATTTAATAATAATAAACAGATGAATCAGAATCATTCTATTATTGGTTTGCCAGAATTTGAATCTTGGGTAACCACTGTTCTCACATCACAGACAACTGGTCAGAATTGTTTGTTCCAAATGTTTTGCCAGAGAAAGAAGTTTAATGATCAGCAGTTCTGACTGGTTTCTGAAGGGTTCTTGATCAGTTGTCAGAAGAATAATTGTTTCTCTGGATGATATGAACGAAGCTAAAAAAAATTACTTAACCCAGTCATTCATAATTACATAACCCAGTCATGTTGTTATGAAAACATTTAACACTTCAGGCAACGTGTAAATAGTTTTATGATCAAATTGCAACTCCATTTTTCTGCTTCAGACATTTTCATTAGCTGTGATGTGCATGTTTGCTGCTATTCACTGAAAAGGAAATTAAATTTCACGGATAGGTAGACTAGCAGCAAAAATTGCCGTCATCTTAAAAGGTTTGGTATTTTAATGCTTTTTTGAGCTAATTTAATAGTTCACACGAATAACAGAATTTAATTAAAACAATTACAATATAGAATTAACTAAATAAAGTATAATCTGTATTCATTGGAACTATCAGGACCATCAAAAAATAAATTTGATAACTTGTTTTGATAGTCCTGATTTTAGTATTAACTGCTTAATGGGATTATTGGTCTTATTTAAATTAAATATTTTCTTTGCAGATCCTATTGGTATGATGAACCTGTTGGGGACTGGTAAGTGGTAAGTCCTGCATGCAACCTCCTCCTCAACCCCCGTTCAGTAATTTAAAGTGGTCTGTGTATTTATTGGTATTGGTTTCAATTTTCTTTATTGGAGCATGTCTAGTGTTTTGATAAATCATGGTGCTGTTGTCAAACTCATCTCTACAGGATTTTGTTTGGTGTCTTTTGATATTTAAAGGTAGTTGTATCCAACAGTTCTGTGAAGGAGAGACTTTCATGCCAATTATTTGTTAAACACTTTTTTTCATATGCAACTGGAATCTTTAAGCTGTATTTTTTATAAGTGAACTGTGGTTTGTGCCTTGATTTCTTGTCCAGTTTAACGAATTGGGAATGTATATATCTATTGGCTCAGGGATTCCTTTTCCATCCCTCTTGCTTGGTGTTGGAAGTTGGATTGTAACATGAAACCTTTTAACCAAAATTAAAGTACTTTAGCATTTTGTTATGCTCATCATGCAAAGTTAGCCTCACCATTTTCAAAATGATTAAGACCCACTTCCAATATAACAATTTTCATAACTTGTGTGATCTCCCTTGTACAGATACCACAAAAACAGCACATTCTTGCTTCTCAGTGGCTGGTAGGAACTGTACTGAAGTACACAAACTAAGAGGTGTGATCAAAAAGTTTGAGGACTGAATATATGAAGTAATGGATCGTATATAATTCTAACATGATTTGCCACTCATCTAGACATGGTTAAAGCACGAATCATTTTCTGTGCTGCCAGCCAGAATTAGTGCAAATTGAATGGGTATAATTTTTCAGTGTATTTTAAAATTGGAGAAAAGTACATCAAAGTCATGAAATTTGCATAACAGTTTTTCTGCAATGCTGTTACAAAACAGCATTGCAGAAAAATGCATTTTAAAGACTTCTCACTGGTTCATAAAGTTGAGGGCAGCTTGTTTTAAGTGATTCCAGCTCTGGCCACCCAAAAACCATTTGAGTCAGTAGCTAGGTTTGTTATCTGATTGGGAGTGATTGGTGTTATCTACAAAGTGGCTAGTGAAGTTATTTCTAATAAGAGAAGTCAATAAATTTTAATAAGATTTGCTAATGAAACATGTCAGATGAGTTTTATTACCTTATGTTCATTTATAATACTAGAGTTCTTGTTGATTAACATCATCCTGTGCTACTTATGACTCGCATCATTTCCATCATAATCATGGTTGTATGGCTATGATACAGAAAAAGGCCTGGTACTCATAGTGGAAGACTTTACTTTGCAAGAGATATATTGATCAGATGTTAAACATTTTTTCTCCTCTTTCCTCCCCCTTTTAAGTCTCAGGGCTTTGTTCATTATGAATTTGCTCTGCATAATACAAAACCATTTCTACATTAACTTAATGCTGTTTTGAGAAAGTGGACTACAAGGAATCAGTACTTGCATTGTGACAGACATTGCCTGTGCACACCTTCACTTCCCATTCAAGAATCTTGTGAAGCACTCCATTAGTGTTTCTCCATCCTCCACATTCACCAGATTTAGATCCCAGAGCCCACCAAATTTGAAAACTCCTTTGAAAGGACCCAATTTGCAATGAATAAGAAATTATTCAGAACATTATACAGGCTGGCCGGGTGAGTAAAGTGCCTGCCTGGCAACCCAAAGGTCGCGGGTTCGATTCCCGCCTCGGGCTTGGATCAAAGTACTGCAAAAACCTTGGGAGGTGCATTATGGCCACAGAAGCTTATGCGCCAACAACTACCAAAAAAAAAAACACATTATACAGCAATTAGTAATTACAAAAGAAGCTTATTGGGGAAACTTGGAAAAGTGATAAACTTAGTTGCATTTGGCATGTGCATCAAGAATACTTCAAAGGAGATCCATCCAAATAATGGATGGATCTCCTTTGAAGTATTCTTGCTTAATTACCCAAGCACTGTTCAGTTCCTGAACTTTTTGATCACAAAGTATATATTTGTCACATAATTATGTGCAAGTCCAGCAGAAGGATGTAACTAGTGAAATGTGTTTGGTTATGAAATTTTCTTAAGATTAGTGTCCTGAATATTTCATTGATAGTGCTTATGATGCTGACCTGGAAATAATTTTCAAACATGAAGAGCCATGAATTATATAGGGTGAGAGGATATGACATGCCTGTTTCAGTTGGACTGCATTGGGAAGAACTACTATAAATATTGTCAGAATAAAAATAGTATGACCCACTTAGGGTTTGTGGCTGCATAAAGTTTTTGTAAGTAGTAATAACTTACACAATGTTTGAGCTGACAGGAAACCAATAGGATAGTGCATTAAAGCAAGCTGCCATTTTTGTTAATCCAGAGCATGTACTGATGTCAGTTATTAAATATTTCAGTATGTTCTAGTTCAGGGGTTACCAAATGTTTTTTCACGATGGACCAGATAACCAAGAGATTGATGAGCGTGGGCCATATAATTTTGTTCAATATGTACAGTTCAGTAAATACAACAAAAATGAAGACAACAAATATATTTATTTACCAATACACAAAATATGCAAAAATAAAAAATATATAGAAAAATAAAGAAAACAAATATTTATTTAACAGAAGTTTATCTCATCTTCACAGAAAATATTCCAAATATATGCAGCCGAATGTTGCACTGCACTCTTAACTTTTGACAGCGCTAACATCTATCCCCTGCTGCACCCTAGTGATCATAACCATGATCGACGGAGATGGGCAGTAGATAAGACTACGTTAACGAATGGCGGGTGTTTCTGCCAAAACACCCTTTTGTGATGTCACGTGCGGCACCACCGCTCGCTGTTGCCAAGGTATAAGCCCCACTCACAAGCTGTCATCGAAACAGTAGTATTTCGTTGATTCACTATTTATTATTTCCATAAATAATTACAATATATTTTAGAAAATTTGATCATTTGTAGCAGGGGCGGGCCGGATGAACAGACTACGCGGGCTGGATCTGGCCCGTGGGCTGTAGTTTGGTGACCCCTGTTGTAGTTGATCAGGTGCAGAGTTGCATTTAATAAAGGTACACATACTTTATATGTACTTAGAAAAAGTTCAGTGAGTGGATTGGCATTGTCACAACTTTCATTAGTTAAGTTTGGATTGAGTAGGGTTAACATTCATGAATTGTAGGGCATTGTCTGATGTACCACAACCTGGAAATAATGCTTATTCCATTTATCTGATCTGTGAGCTGGTGGTACTGCACTGTTCAAATATTGTTATAGGGATCTGATGTAAAGATTGTTACTACTTAATAGATAAAATACATGGGAAAAATATTACCCAAATGCCCTCTCGTTCTTTTCTAAAGAAAGCCAATGCAAAAATTTGGCAAAGCAGGCATGCATATTTGAGTATGTATTTCACTTCTGTGACAAGTTTGTTCCATCAGCATTCACAGCATATTTATCTGTAAACTGCAGCCCCCTTTTAGTAGTATGATGCAAACCATATTTGTATTGACATCTCTGATATGTTGAATGGTAAATTGTGCCAGTAGATCCCGAGCAGGAGATAAGTCTTTCATTGCGTTACAATTTGGACAGCTTTAATTTTTTTTATGCTGACATTACCAGTAGGTCAGAGGAGTTTACAGTTAATCATTCCAAGAGCAATCACATGGGCTTGAATTGTGGTCCACACGTGCATGCTTGTTTGATCATTTTACCACATCTGGCCAACTAAGCTGTACAGTAATATCAAGTAGGAGAATTGAGTATACTGGCAACCATGTATCATTCAAGAAAAGTAATATACATAGAGAAAAGAGGAGGGGTTTCAAAGGAAATCTAATTAAAGAGGAAGATTGAACATTCAATGAAATTTGTAGTGTTGTACTATCCATGTACCTTAAAATTGTGAATTCAGTCACTAGTTTAAATGTAACAACTAAATTAGTGACTCACAACTAGTTTGTGTATTACTTTTACAACTAGTTGTGAATGTGCTGATTCACAACTAGATGTGAAAGGATGGAAGAAGTAAAGAATACTGTGAGATGTAAATTTTGAATAATTTCTTATATTCATGGACAATTGATAGATCATGTAATTCTACAGTTTTTAAGTGTCACTAGGCAGATTGAATTGTTAAATGTCATTTACAGCTTGAAGAGGTCCAAAAAACACATTGTTAATGTGATATTGAATTTGAACTAGATTTAAGTTGGGTTGATGGTAAAGAAAAGTGAGTGAAGCTGTATTTTTGACACAATATTAATGGTGATAGGGTGTGTTGATGTAGTTGAATATGCTGTTAATTTGGTGGTCTTCTGTTCTTGATCTTTTAGTATTTTTTGCACTAGATAATGAACTCTCAAATATCTTGTTTTGAATCCCAAGAAATCTTTCTTTATAAATTACTGGTTTGCAATGTCATTAACTCTTCACTTCAGTTTAGATTTGGTATGTTTTGCCACTCCCTATCTATATGAAATTGGATGTATTAAGATGGTGTGAAAGCTCTCCTTCATCAATATTCTGGTTCTGATTTCTACATAATTTAAAGACTTGAATTGTCAAAGATTTAACTTTAATTTCTGAAAATATTGAGATTGTTTATTTATATGCAAGGTGTCTTGGAATCATGGCTCTAAAAAGATAAAATGCAATGTTTTCTAATAGAAATTAAACCTTTTGAATATCTCAGTGACTTTTTAGATCCATAATTCCCAAACATCCTCTTTCAGTAGAGTTTTTAAACTATTCTTACTTGTAATAAATTATAACAGCTCTTCTAGTATCCACTCTATTTTTTTTACAGTGAATACCAGTTTTTTATTAAAGCTTTCATAGAAAATAAGCTGGGAACATTGCTGTAAACATACATTAATTAGTAATTTTTTTTTTTGTTACAAGGGAATTACTGGTTTGGTAAAATTGGGAAGGAAAAATGTATACCGAAATTAATTCAAGGGTTATTTTTTTTCTGGCAACAAAATTTTTGTACAAACTTAATCTTTGGTGCAGATATTATTTCTAACAGTAAAATGGTACACTTAATGACCTTAAGAACAGATTAGATTTCCTGACTGGAAAACTGGTTTCCCCTGTAGAATAAAAGTGAAGATATTACCCCTAAAGTGCATTAACTTGTCAATTAATTATAAATCCAACTCTCCATTATTTAAATTACAATAAAATAAGTGACTGTGGTCAGTATTTTAAATTCTGTTAAAACAACCCTAATAAGATTCATTAGGGTTAGGTGTTATTTTAAGTTTTATGGTTTGTAACATAAAAACAAATGACTTGTTTGTAACAAAAAGTGACATAAATCAACACAAACTTGCTGTATCTACTTCACTATGAAGCAGGTACAGAAAGCCATGAAAAAAGTGAAGGAAGGCAGTGGCCATGTTCACATAATTCTGGCCCATTTACCCAGTAGATCTGAGTATTTTTCTTTGTTGCCACTATGACCCTGCACTTTGGCACATTCTAAAAGTTTTTGGAATTGTAGGTGCTAGGACATCTATAAACTTGGCTTCTAACACATTCCTTCAAACTTAGATTGGGATTGACTGAATAGTCAATTTTTCTTGTTGATTGAAAATTAAGTTCTCAGAAATAAAGATGTTATTGGTAACTTTGCCAATATGGCTTCTCCATATTCTGGTTTTATCACCGAAGACTGTGGAATTATGTTGTTGCAATTCAGGGTTTGTCTGCAACATTGACAATATTGCTTTCTTAGGACAAGACAGGTTTACAGTAGTAGCCTCTAAAAAGTATTTGCAGAAAATCATTTTATCTAATGTAACATCTGATACAAGGAATAGTACTATGTTAGTCTTTGTATGCCATACTTTGTCTATGCAATGTACTCCAGGAATAGTAAAGGGTTTAATTTAATTACTTCACAAGCATTGCAAAACAATGCCATTTTGTTTGTACAGTAGCTCTTTATACCAGTGACTATAAATGTGAAGAAAAAAAAAAACTAACTTTCATGTTAGTATTTTTTGCTTCTCATACAGAGAACTGTCCACTACTTTGTTGATTGTGCTATTATTCTCTTGTTGCTTGAATTAAATCACTTTTCATATTGGGAGAATGAGTTATGGTGGCCTACAATGGATTTATTCCACCAGTCTCCCATTTGTTCCAGCTATACATGGGTAATTCTATAAATTGTACAGCATATTTCCTCTTTGAAAGAATTATTATCCATTTCAACTTTGGGTGGAATCCAGAGTTGTCTTGACTGATAACCAGTCCTTATTGTGGGATTTCATGACTCTCCAACTCTTTCAGTGTAATACTTCATAATGAAGCTGTCAGATTGACAGTTTAGTCTCTCCCTTTTCTTTATGTCGAATACATTGGGACCACTTGATTCAGTGATAAATATGCAGAAATGCAACTTTGAATTTGATTTCACATCAGATTTTGTATTACTGTAATTTCCCTGTGAATAGCATTATCACAAATGCTTCAAGTGCTCAATTCTTCCTTTGCCATGCCTCACATAATCTAACTGTTGAACCAGGTTGATAGTGTTCTCCAAGTGAGAAGGCTGATTACCAGAATTCGTTTTGTATATGGAAGCAAGAAATCCTTATACAAATTAAAACACAATGTATCAGAAAGGTTAGCTTATATACTTTGAAAATTATTATAAGAATAATAAAATTAACTTTGGATAAGAATAATTGTTTTTAACCTGATTTAGAAAGCATAATAATACTGTTATAGCATACAGATCTTGTATACTATGACAGATTTTTATTTAAAAAAAAAAAAAAACCACACACACACAATAGCGAAATGATTGTTAGAGAAGAGTTCCGGGCAAAATTCTTCGAAATAATACTTTTTAGAATTGAGCTACGAATACTGTGATCTTCTTTAAATTATTATTTCAGGTTGTCTTCAGTGTTTAATTTCTTTGAGCAGTGAAAACTTATAGTAGTTTAATACTATCAATTTTTTACTTTCAAAATTGAGACATGAATAAAGTTATGTCTGGACCCTTCTCTTAACTTAAAATACGGATGCTTTAGTTTTAGTTTATTTTATATATTGCAGTGCTGATTGTTTTCAGTCTGCATCTGTTTAAGGGAAGAAAATTAGTACTTCGTTCTACACAATAGAGGGAAACCAGCTAAATATGCAATTATGAGTAGAAAGCATAAACGCTAACCCTTAACACGTCTCTTTTGTTTTCCACAGCAACGGCCGTGCTCCGCCCCTACCGACAGCCGCTCGAAGGCCCGTTTATTTCTGAGTACTCCTGCGCTGACCGATCGCGATGCTGATGAAGAGACCCACTCGATTGATTTTCCCATCATCGTGCTTCAAACTTCCCAACAATAAAAATAGTCAACTCGTATAGCTCTTCCGGAAGTGTTTAAAAAAAAAACTCGCTGTTTTATTTCATTGATGGCGATTATAACTAGTTGTAGTATTAACTTTACTAACGTCATTTTTGTGCTCTCTATTTAAAAACCATGCAATAGTTTCGATCAATTTATAATGCAGATAGTAATGTGTGTTTATATATTAGAAAATACAGGCTTCCATACCTGCGTAACATTGTGGACATTGCGATTAGTTTAGTGTTGTCGCATGTACTCTACTTAAGCATACATTAAAGCACGTCATTTCTGTTAATGTTTTCATATATCATTGTTAGCATGCGGTAGAGTAATGCTGATCTTAAACATTGTCATTTCATTTTTTAAGACAATAAAGTCCGTTTAAACTGATGCGTTCGTGGCCCAGAAATTTATTTTCGAAAAAACACTTACCGGTTTTTCAGTGAATGTTTGTCACTTCCTGCTTTTCATTTGTCGTCATTATTATGATGCTATCCATACATATTATTGATTAAAAAATTAATTACTGATGTTTAAAAAATTAATTACTGATGTATAATTTGACTGCTTTGCCGAAAACCTTTACTCGTGTAACATCAAGCTGTTCATACTAAAACAGATGCAAATCTAGGGATGGCATATATTCACTGAATGGTATTTTCCAGTGACATAAATCAACACATTACAGCAGCTGAATTTACAGTTTGTTCTTGGTGCCACTTAAAAGGTATGATGTATGCTATTGCTTGTGTTCAAGTAATAGTATCATGTAACTTTCGCATTACTAGTTGGAAGAAATTTCTGATAAATTTTGGGACTGATTTATTGGAAATCGCACGTATATGTTTGAACAGCAGTGCTCTGTAACAAGGGGGAAAAAGGCCTGACATTTTGTCAGGGATTTCTGGAAAAGTTAAATTTTTGCTCTCTGGTAAGTATTCAAACAGCTTCAGTGTAATGAAAGATATAATAAACTGGATACATTATTATTAAGGGGAATATTTGTTGGATTTTTAATTGTTTTCATGGTAGGAATGTGGGCACTTCCTTTTTGAAAAGATCTTGATTCTTTCGAGTGTTCTTGAAGCTTGAGTTATAGGATCTTATCCCAGACAAACCAATCTCTGAAAAATCTGTTCATTACATATATCTAATACATGAGAATGTTTTAGCTTTCCCAGATTTACATGAATTCTTAATTTTCAAGAGGTTAATTTTTGAGCATTGTCTTTAATCATTACTCCTGCAACAGAATAAAATTGACTATATAATATGGGGATATCCATAAAAGAATCTTCAGACTGGTATTTCATCCATTTACACCAGAGGATGGTATTTATACAAAATGGGCTATATATTAGCCAGTATTATTGATGTGTTTGAAATTCTGATCTGATAGGGTGTTTTAATTTGAGGGGGGGGGGTTCTGGAGAAATATGCCAAAAAGAAACTTGATCTGTTTCTGCTTTAAATGAAAGTAATTGTCTGTTATGAACAGGAATAAGTGTTTTACACAGTATTTTATAGAAATCTTATTTCTACCTAAGCTAATATGTCTGGGATTTTTTGGAATTAGTTTAATCAGTTTGGCCTCCTTTCACATGTTATACCTTTTGCAGTTACATAAAGATCCAGGAATCTGTATTATAAAAAAAAATGGTTTAAATTTTCAGATTTCTAAAAGATGGGAGTTATGCTCATGGCCTTTGCTTTGATAAGAACCATGCATGTACACAATTGGCTTTATTTTACTAAAGTAGTATTTTTCAATATTGTGCTATAATTACTGGTAATTCTCCCTCCAATTACAACAGCTCAATTTAATTTGGAATAAATTTTTAAGCAGGCATATGTAACATTTATCATGTTGACTAAACATGCCTTTGTTATAATTCCAAAACAGTTTTAAACATTCTTTGTTAATCAGAACACTACAATACATTTATTTAGCAAAATTGTAAAATTTGTCATTGTGGTTTCTCTCTTCTTAGGAAGACTTTCTTAAATGTAAGAAATAACTGATCAGTTTGCTCATGAGTGCAAGAGTAATATTCACCCAAACTGTTTATTAGAACTATAAACATCTAAAAACATTTGAAAAAGTAAGGAAATATTATGTTATCTTGTGAAGTAATATGTACAGCTCTTCAATTATTGCTTGTTGGTTCCAGTGGTCTGTCCTGGGCATATGATCTTTATCATTCCATCTGAGATAAGTGCTTAAGCATACAGGTTTACATGTACTTGAACATGCATCCTTACATATGCCTGCTTCTGGATACACACTCACATGTACACAGCTTTCTTCATTCAAATAGCTTTTCAATCTTTATAAGCCTAGTGACCCATGGGTGGCAAGTACAATTAAAGTGTTCAACATTTTAAAGTAAAATTTTTAATTTGCTTTAGCTGTTCATTTTTTTTAAAAACATTTTTTGTTTTTACTTTATGTTAAAGTAACTTGCCATCTTTCCCAGCTGATTAATTAATATCAAATCAGTTATTTGGTCTCTAACTATTGTAACACTCCTAATGTAACACCCTAATGATATTCATTTCACTTGAAGTAGTGTTTAAAAGTATTCCTTGTAATCCAGTCCATGCAAGTCTAATGTGCAGAACAAATTGCCAAAAATAACATCACTGCAACCACAGTTAATTTTACCAAACTTTGCTTTCCTTATGATAGAAAAAGGGGGGGGGGGGTAAGTGACAAGACAGATTGTCTACATAATACAAATCTTATAGTAAAATCTTGCCTATCCAAGAAATTGGTTAATCACATTTTCATGAAATGGATTGGTGTGTAGCAGGCATCCCTGTTTACCATGCTTTACAAACTTCTCAACTGTATAATTTTTTGTATATTGAACTTTTCATGTAGTTTCCATCCAAGAAATTAATTTATCTTACTCTCCTTAAATAGTTCTTGATTGTGGAACTACATTAGATTCAGATATGGTAATACAACTGATAACTTAATTATCTGCACTCTAGGGTTAGGTAAAATTTGTTCAACTATTTTAAATGGATTGAATTGAATGCTTTTTGATGAATTTATAACCTTATAGTTCCTGAAGAGGCCTCAATCCTATTTAAGCCACTAGAAGCTGGATGGAATTCTCCTTGGTTTCTTTTTGTTAGGATTTGTCTCTAGATGACTTCCAGTCAGACTACTGATTTATAATTTTATCAGAGTTACTTTGCTACTGCAGTGAACTACAGTTGCTAGGCTGTATTATGGTAATGAAGATTTGCCAGCATATAGTTTTGGTAGCATATGAATATGGTTTCCACCCATCTGAACCATACTGAAATTTTTCTAATGATGAGCAATTCCACTGTGCATTTACAGGAAATGCATTGATATAAGTAGAATGTTTGAAGCTTACACATTTCACTCTACACCATGCTTCATAATTGACATTTGCTTTTTATTTGACAAAATGAACATTATGAAAATCACTTTATTCACAATTTTAGGTTAAGTGGTCCTAAAGTTCCTAGATCCCATGATTTTTTTTCACTGTTTTCTATATATTTTAGAGAAGTCTGAATAAGTTCTATATCAGATTTAAAAAAATTCAAATTTTAACAGTGTTAAATAATGAAAAGCATTCAATAAGACCATGGGCTCTGCCAACTGTCTATACTACTTGAACTTCATATCCAACTGTGTCCTAGTGCTATTTATTCAACTTGGCAATTTATTCAAGAAATACTTGCTTGCTAGAAGTAATTAATGATGTTAAAATATAAACCCTCTTTGGTAAATTATCAGAAACTTAATTTGGTAATTTCTGCATTCACAATTCCATTAGTAGGCAAATGTTTATAAGGAGATATTTACAGATTAAGTTGAGTTATTTGCAATTGTTTCTGTTTGAATGCAAGTCAACAGTGCAGCATTAAATTTGTTTAACTGTTTAACATAGCCATCTTTGCAAAATAAGTTCCTAGACTGACCAGATTCTCAGCATTTTAGTGTCTAGAAAAATTTATTTTCATTTAAATAGGATGCTACATTTTCAATAATTTCATAGTCAAGATTTAGTATACCATAAAATATGAGTAGGTCCTTTTAAACAAACAAGGAAAAAAATATATATTAATCTGTGGTATATAAATTTCTAGTAAAAAGCATTTGGTTTAAAGAGCCTAATGATTGATATTTCAGAAGTTTAATTGATCTACTTGTGACATTTTCATATAATGAAGTTCCACTTTCTATAGAGATACATTATTAGTCACTTTCATTCAAGAACTGCAAGCTGTTACATAATAATTTTATGTTGAATGATTTGACTGCACATTTTCAATAATCCAAAGTGCTGGGTTACAACACATTCTACTTAGCAAGTTGTATGGAGTAAAATTGTAGAGAGAAATCATCATAGAAATACATATTCAGAATTTGTCACTATTGAGTATTTTGAAATTTATTTTTTTAGATGAACTTGTTTTGCACTAACTACTGTGACTTCAAATTTATCATTGATTTTTATGCAGTTTTAAACTTGTAACAGATCTATTTTCGGTGAAGAAACTAAATTTTTACATAGCTTCATGTTGAAGAACAGCTTACTTTGCAATGCTGCTTTTTGTGCAGTTGGTATTTTCTTGGAGCTAATTTGGGATCCTTTTAGAAACTGTTTGGCTAATTAGTGAATATTATCAAAAAAAATAAATAAATAAAAGCCTGTACATAGCAGATTGTTAATGACAAATCTTTGTGTATAATATCTGCTCTGATACCTTTCCCATGAGAAACTAGTGGATCCACTAATTTAGTATAGGCATTAACTAATAATGCTGCAGTCTGTAGGCCCATTTGTAATGTAAACGGGAGCTAAAAATCAGGTTGCCACTTCTACAGATTTGAAAGCAGTAATAAATATCTATAAAATTTGCTCGAGGAATAGCCTATATCAATACTGTTATTACTGCTAAAAATTTATATGGTTGTTACAAGTGCTACTCAGTCTGTAGATGTTGCTACTCAATAATATGAGAGATTCAATGGCTTCTAAACACTTGACTTGCTACTTATTTCTAGTAGGCAGGATTTTGTAACTATTAACCAGTATTCACAACCTGCATTAAAGAATGAGTACCTGAAAAACATGCTTTGGGAATGCATTGGCCTTCTCCATCTATTGAGACAGTCATTTAAACTGTAAAATTGGGATAGCAGTTTATGGATTAAACTGGGTGATCTCTAGCCTTTTTTTTTTTTTTTTTTTTGAGAAAAACTTGGTGACATGTAAATATTTACAAAGATTTTCATACGGAATATCATTGAATATGCAGTCTTCCTTTAAAATAGGAGTTCAGTAATTTGAGTAAATGTGCAGTTCATCAGCTTGATTTGCTTGAAGAGAGCTTAAAAGGATTGATTAGAAAGTAATACAGTTGGCCAGAATCTGGTCCATGTATTGGAATTAATGTTTTTAACTGTTGGTTTAAGTTGCTCCTTTCCTATAATTTGATATGCATAAAAATGCATGATCTAAATCTCACTCTGCCATAGAGCAGGTAAAAGTATGTACTCCCTTTTGTGATGTATCTTACTTTTTGGGATGCTTTTTAAATTGACTTGTTCTGTGAATTGGTGTTTTATGGATATTGAGAAGTGGATTGATACAGAAAATTTAAATGCAAAATTTGTTCTACAGTCATCTTATTCAGGTAATTTGTCCAAAGAATTATCCTTGTATCAGTGTTTTATGATACCATAGATTTGTTATTTCCCCTCTACATGAAGACCTCACCCTCACATTTCTAATGGACTTGTGGAGCAAGAGAGCAAAATTAGTATGGTCCACTTACCCTGAGGCAAGTTAGACACTATATTGAAATCTAACTTAGTGATTTATTTGGGTTTTTTAAAGATTTTCTTAATTGTGGAATAAAATATAAGGAAGCACTTTCATTGTAACATCTTTCCTGCCATTTGGCCTGTCAGCAAAATCTTAATTTCTATTTTAGTCAGTAGTGAGAATGAATGATAAATTGAAGTTTCATCAGTACTAAATAGTCCCAGACTTGCCAGTTAAAATGGTGGACTGTTTCATAATTAGTGGCATTCTAAAAAGTTAAAAATTAATGGGAAATATTACTTGTGTGAAAGTGACGTTTCACAAAACGTTAAATCTATAAGTGCCAATGGGTTAAAAACATGAGTTGTAAAGTAAAATGTGATTAACCAAAACATTTAAAGCCAAAAGTGGGAATGGGTGCAGGGTGCTAAGCTGCCTAGACAAGGCAAAAAAAAAAAAAAATACAACCTCTACTCTATTGCATCATTTAATGACAAGATAACATAATATGGTGTACAACCTTTCCCCAACACATAAATATGCTGGCTGTCATTTTAAAGAAATTTTAATCGAAACTTATACACATATTTTTTTTTCCATTGTAATATAAATATTTTAAATATTCAGTGTTACATTTTTGTAACTTTGAATTAAAGGAGTTTATAGTTCACAAATTTACCAACATCCTTCAAGCTGCACACTACTCAACCCATTGATGTGCAAGTAGTGAGAACAAATTGGAAGTTCATTCAACATTCATAGTTTTATTTTATACAAGATAAAAATCTCAATCTCTGTAGTTTGAAATAGTAAAACATTTTCAGGAAACAATACTTGCGTATCTTTTCGGTTGAAAAATGACTAAACTAAAAAGCTAGAAAGGATCAAGCACTCCACAAAATATAAATTATATTTGAGGGCGTTGGTGTTTTAGTTAGAATTAGGTCGATAGTGTGGTGCCACAGTAAGAAAATCCCTTTCCTGTTATGGAAAACTGCTGTATCAATGCTGATCTTGACCTTTTATTTCCCTTTCATTCTGGATAGGTTATTTGGCATGTTATTTATACACCTAAAACTTTTTGAAATACATTCACATAAGACATGGTATAACCCTGGTACTTAGCATATGCCAGTGTTTCCCTCTAAATTAATGAAGACTGTATATTCCTTGGCCATAATATCTGACCACCACCTTGTGATGGCAAAGTTTATAACATGCTGTTGTACTACAGCTATGCCTGACCAGATTGTTGTCTATAGTAGTTTTTCATTGGTCTGTGCTTAAATACACAATTATTGGCTTTCACAAGGTCTGTAGAAGAGCAAGCTGTTTCTGAAGTACATTGAGTAGAGAAATCATGGAATGCCTACCAAGTAATGGGTAGGCCCAGATTAAGGGCAGTCACACAGCAAAGCATTGGTTCCACAGGTATTTCCTTCCATTCTTAGTGCACTGCTGTCCATAATTCCATCACATTCCTGGGTGGAGTGGAGTATCCAAAACTCAAACTGACCTTTTCATCAGCTTTCCAAAGATGTTCTACAGGGTTCATGTTGGATGAATGGGGAGGTTATTCCATGATGTTAATATGTGGAATGCTCTTGAACCATGTTCTAGTCACCACAGCCTGGTGGGGTGCATTGTCCTGCTGGAACAGTCCAATGCCCAGTGGGTGTACAATGACCATGAAGATGGTCTACAAGAACGGACATGTAACCTGGACACTTCAGAGGTCCCAACGTGTGCCAGTTGAACAGACCACTACCGACTGTCCACCTGCCTGAACAGTTCCTTGCTGACATGAGAGGTGCATAGCCCTCCCATCCACTCAAAATAACTGGACTCCTTGGACCATGACACTTCTCCAATCATCCAAGGTCCAATTCCAATGTTCTTATGCCCATTTGAGGTGTAATCCTGTGTTGTGGTGTTAGTAATGGCTCTGGTGAGTCAGTGTCTCCCATAACCCATTGTGGCCAATGATCACCTAATGGTCTTGGTAGAGATGTTTCTGTCACCTCTGAAGTTGGTGATTTGTGCTGCTGTTGCTCTGGTTGGCTGAAACAATGCAAGACACATTAATGACCACATTTGTCTGCCCACAGCGCTGTCCACGATGAGATTCCAGAAACTACGATAAAATCAAAAAGGATAGTGCAATTTCTGTACCACCTCTGCAATAGTGACCCATGCATTGGGCACCCATTATCATTCCCCTTTCAAGACCTTATAACTTAATCATACCGACATCGAATTACCGTCTGTGTGAATGCAGTGTACTTATACACTGCCAAAGCAGTGTTTGTCCCCTAGCAAAAGAGGTGACAGCGTCAGGGACCGGTATCCCATAACCCCTGGGTTTTAGCTGGAAGGGTATTGTGTATGGCATGTGTGTTTTGTATGCAATAGAGTTCTAAATTCTGTCCTTTCAGTGTACTTCAGCTTATATGAATTTTTAAATTCTTGTAATATTTCTGTTTGTGTTGCCTTATGACTTGTGATAATTGATTAATCTCTTTGGTAAGCTTTCATTGTTTGCATGGCTTCTACAGAAAGCACCAGTGGGTGTGGTAACAGTAATTCCAAAGCCCCATATTAAAACACACTTATTCTCAGTATGTATAAATGTGTTATTTGGAAATTATCTTTGTAGTGTGAACTGAGTGAATTCTATAATGACCTGGTGACATGTTTTTGTTTAAGACTATTCAGATAGTATAAGACCGTCTCAGTCATAGTATCAGATAACTCCACAATACACTAGTGTGTGGCACCATTTACAGGATATGCATCCTGTTTATATGAAAAGACATTGATCCCAAATTAAGATTAGTATATGATAGGCTTTATGCTACTCAGGAACGGTGTTCTGTTTCTCTTTTACAGTAAATGAATCCCCCAATTCAAATTAAGATAAGATACACCAGACTTCTGACTTCACTGTTCAAATGCCCCATGCATTGTCTGTTCTAATTTCTTTTTTAAATAAGTTTTATACTTGCATAATCATACTTATAGTTCTGCAACATGCCATATTATCTACATAATGTTTAAAGAGCATTCCATCCCTCTGTTGGGAATGATCTTTGAACTTGAATAAATCAGACTGAACAGGCTTTTGACCTGATTCCTTTTGCAATAGGTTTTTTAGCAATAAAATTGGGAGATTCCAAAAAAATTAACATTTTTGAATCCCGAGAATCGATTTAGTTTACTTTGAAGAGAACACAAGACAGTTTCTTAGCCTTTTCATTACAATCGATAGGTCTCGGGGTCAGTTATCCATGAGCTAAAATGCAACATGGACAACTTTATGTAACTGTTCATGTCCAGGTAATTTGTGCAATACTTAATATTTAAAGGACGATGTAGTCATACATGTAAAGTGCATTTTTAACAGTTTGTCCCACTGATGGTAGTAGAGAAGGGAGCCAAGGGAAAGGTTTTTCTAACAGTTTTGGTAAAATATTTTCCCATAAGTATTTAGTATATAGAGACCATGGTTTGGCAATACTTAGTGGATGCAACAGGTGATGCAGTTTGTAGATTGACTGAAATTAATGCATCTCTTTTGCAGAGCTATAATTTTTTTTTTTTTTCAAATTTTGAAATTTTATCTCTTCTATGTCTGAAAACATGAACTAACACTCAAAATAATGATTCATTCCAGTTTAGGAAACCATACCATTACAATTTAATGTTGAAATATTAAATCCACAAGGAATTGGAAATGAAAGTGAATACAATCACAGCCAGGTACAAAGTGAGCATTTAACATCAGCCTTCACGTGATGTTTTAATCTTAATGGCTTTAATACGGCGAATTTCAATCCAATACAACTGCAAAGAAAGTAGTTGCCAAAAGATCTTTTTTAAGCACAATTTTGGAGAATAAAGAAAACTACAGTCTGTTCAGATTATTTGGGACACATTGGGACTAGTGCATTTTGGCCCAATTGAACTGCATCAATTATCCGAAGTTTCACGTAAATAGTTAAAAAAAAATACAATGGACCCTGCTTTACAATTGGTTCACTATACAACCAAATCATGTTATGATGGACTCATTATAGTAAAGTACCGTTCACTATACGATATATAGTAAGCACCGGTTATTATGATCACAAACGTGAGATTCTGATTTGTGAAAATACAAGAAATATTATCTACAGGCTATAAAAGTAAAGATATATTAAGCGCAAATTTACTTTTTATACCTTACCAATTAAATTAAATGATACGCGAAAATCGGAATAATTAATACATTGTAATATGTACGTGCTAACCAACATTTGTGGGTGGGGGCTAAAATTTAAAACAGTAAAAAGATAAGCAATCAATAACAAAGAACAGGGCACACAACAGAGTTGCGAAGCTTTAGAAATGAGAAGATACTGAAAATTAATGTTGATTGAAGATTCCATGGAAGATTCACCATAATAATCCACAGAATTCCATCTGTTGGTATTATCACAAATTCAGTAAGATAGTTTATCTGTTTATGATAGATTACACTAACAGAAAAGCGCAAATAGGTCACTGTTTTATGGTTGTGACCTCCAGAAATCCAACCAAACCACATACTGTTGGAGACAATCTTAGTGTAATCTCCAGTGCTGCCGCCTCCTGCCCCAATTAAATGGCATGTCCCAATTAAGCAAAGTAAACCCTGGCTGTTTTCTCAATTGGGTTTTGTTTTTTCAGATTTGCCCCAAACAAACAGCTGCACTGATTAACTGGTGGCCCAAAGTAAGTGAAAGGCTCTAGTTTACTGTAGGTTATAAGAAAAAAGTTATTGCATGGATTAAATGTAATGTTAGACAAGCCATTTCTTTACTTCTGGATCAAATAAGTTTGAAATTGTCTGCAACAAGGAATGCCATTATTTTATGGTTAAGGCTGCTTCCAGAAAAGTGCTGGCTGCCAAAATGTTGAGTTCTGGGGAGTTGCAAATTGGCTGAAGTAATTTAAAAGGTATTCCATGTCAACTAAATAGGTATATTTTGCAAATGGATGCCTTCAAGAAGCTACATTGTTAAAGAGTTGGTACCTGCTACAAAGTTCAAAGTGAAACAGTTCAAATGCAGAAACTGATAGTATGTTGAAACCCTTACTAATTTGTGCTAGGAGTTTACCCAAAAAAAAGACCTCCCTGTAATTTGGAAATCTAATATTTAGATGACTTAAGCAGTATTTGTAGATTGGTTTGTGCATTTTGTTCCAGAGGTCACAGTATTCCGTTGACAGTGACCAATTTAAAGCAGTGCTGCTTATGGACAATGCACTAGGCCATCCTAAACACCAATATCATTTTCCTACCCCCCAGGACAACTCTTGAGCTGGTTGATTACCAAGCTTGCATTCTTCACATTTGTAAATCTGGTTGCAGCAATTTGCGAGGAAAACAGAACAACATGGAATTTATATATATAAAATTTTTGAATAAATTCAACATTTAGTAGGCTGGTACAAAAACCAGATGTTGGGTGTGTGGAAGAAACTGCTCTGTTCATAATTTTGAAGAAGTGCAAATGAAACTGGTTGAGAAACAAAAACCTCTATTGCAACTAGAGGTTTTTGTTTCTTGTCACATCCTGAAGATGACTGCAGTGTTAAAATGCCCACAAAGATCCTAGAAATGAAACTTGAAGTGGTAGAGCAGGGGATGCAAGAAAGAATTGGAAGTTGCAACGCCTGCATTTAGAGTTGAATGATTTTTCAACGTTGAAAGAAACATTTTAGCATGTTAAATTGGTATTAAAGATGAAACAGATGACAAATTTTGAATGCAGTTTGAAGGCTTTTGTAGCAATAATAAGGAATGATTGTGTACTGCAGTTAAAAAAAATCACTGTTCACTTAAAGTGGATTTTCAACAGTCCATTCAGTCTGCCTTCCTCCAGACTGGCAGTCTTATTAAGCCCCACAAACTTCCTAAGTGATGAGGGTTTTAAAAGTACTTTATGCACACTTGTTTTTTTATGGTTTGCTTTGCAATTTTTTCTTTTAACATGTTTTTAAATGCATTGTTTTTGGCTTTAATCTTTCTTGTAATTTAATGGTGTGAAATTTATAATTTTAGTAAAATCTCTGCATATGCTGCAGTGGTTGGTGATGCCATCTTACTTTCAAGCAGTAAGGCCATTTGATGCTAATCACAAGAGGCATGTGTGCTGAGCTGGTTTACCAATCAGCATGTGCCTATGATATAGAATGTCACTAGCCACCATTGCATTTTACCATTTGCAGTGTGCTTCCAAGAGTAGAACCTAAAATATGGGATTTTGGAGTTGATCTTAGGAACCAGTTGTAAGAATGAGGTGGGGCATCCTTGTACTTAGTGGGTCCTTTTTATGCAGCAATAGCTTCACACCATTTTGCAATGCAAGTGGCATTGCAAGCAATGTGGGTTCCAGATTTTAACTTTATCTGAAAAAGATGTTTTTTTGTTTTTGAATTGTACTAATCCTTGGATCTATTTACTGGTAATTACAGTGTTTATTAATTTTATTTAATTTGAATGATTGGAAAAACTTCAACTAAAAATACTCAGTTTTAACAATGGTTTATTAATAGCTGAATTTTCAGAAACTCTTAGATAACAAAGAAAAATGAAACATTTCTGCCACATTTAAGTTAGCACATTTGGGGCATGGTCATTCTGAAATGGTTATTAAAATAAGTTCTGTAAAAGCAGTGTCAAACAACTGCTCTATTGGCACACTT